>NW_027209123.1:0-33429 GCF_027789765.1 Dendropsophus ebraccatus
GCAACATGCACTGCATGGCATAGCGTCGGAGCCGGAGGCGGGGCTTACCGCGATGGGGACGGGGCTTACCGGCATAAGCCCGGTACAGCTGGCAACATGCACTGCATGGCATAGCGTCGGAGCCGGAGGCGGGGCTTACCGCGATGGGGGCGGGGCTTACCGGCATAAGCCCGGTACAGCTGGCAACATGCACTGCATGGCATAGCGTCGGAGCCGGAGGCGGGGCTTACCGGCATAAGCCCGGTACAGCTGGCAACATGCACTGCATGGCATAGCGTCGGAGCCGGAGGCGGGGCTTACCGCGATGGGGGCGGGGCTTACCGGCATAAGCCCGGTACAGCTGGCAACATGCACTGCATGGCATAGCGTCGGAGCCGGGGGGCGGGGCTTACCGCGTCATGCCCGATAAAGTTTGCAACTATGGCAACATGCAATGCTATCTGCCACCTCTTCAGCAGACGCAACACTTCATTTCCTTTGGCGCTTGGTCGGCTGTTGCTTCTCATGGCATAGCAACCCCATTTTTTTTCACACATTCCCCCATTCAAATGACATTTCTGTAGAGGCAGCACGGTGGCTCAGTGGTTAGCACACTAGCCTTGCAGCGCTGTGGTCCTGGGTTCAAATCCCACTAAGGGCAACATCTGCAAAGAGTTTGAATGTTCTCTGTGATTGTGTAGGTTTCGTCTGGGTACTCCGGCTTAAGCCCGGTACTGTTGGCAACATGCAATGCTTACTGCCACTCCTTCAGCAGACGCAACACTTTTTTTCTTTTGGCGCTGGGGCCGCTGTTATTTCTCATGGCATTGCACTGCCATTTGTATTTTTAAACAAGCCCCCGCAATGGGTGCGGGGCTTACCGGCTTAAGCCGATACAGTTGGCAACATAAAGTGCATGGCATAGCGTCGGAGCCGGGGTGGGGCTTACCGCGATGGGGGCGGGGCTTACCGGCATAAGCCCGGTACAGCTGGCAACATGCACTGCGTGGCATAGCGTCGGAGCCGGGGGCGGGGCTTACCGGCATAAGCCCGGTACAGCTGGCAACATGCACTGCATGGCATAGCGTCGGAGCCGGGGGCGGGGCTTACCGCGATGGGGCGGGGCTTACAGGCATAAGCCCGGTACAGCTGGCAACATGCACTGCATGGCATAGCGTCGGAGCCGGAGGCGGGGCTAACCGCGATGGGGGCGGGGCTTACCGGCATAAGCCCGTACAGCTGGCAACATGCACTGCGTGGCATAGCGTCGGAGCCGGGGGCGGGGCTTACCGGCATAAGCCCGGTACAGCTGGAAACATGCACTGCATGGCATAGCGTCGGAGCCGGAGGCGGGGCTTACCGCGATGGGGGCGGGGCTTACCGGCATACGCCCGGTACAGCTGGCAACATGCACTGCATGGCATAGCGTCGGAGCCGGGGGGGGCGGGGCTTACCGCGTCATGCCCGATAAAGTTTGCAACTATGGCAACATGCAATGCTATCTGCCACCTCTTCAGCAGACGCAACACTTCATTTCCTTTGGCGCTTGGTCGGCTGTTGCTTCTCATGGCATAGCAACCCCATTTTTTTTACACATTCCCCCATTCAAATGACATTTCTGTAGAGGCAGCACGGTGGCTCAGTGGTTAGCACACTAACCTTGCAGCGCTGTGGTCCTGGGTTCAAATCCCACTAAGGGCAACATCTGCGAAGAGTTTGAATGTTCTCTGTGTTTGTGTAGGTTTCGTCTGGGTACTCCGGTTTCCTTCCAAAAACAAACAAAATATGTATATATATATTGGATTGCATAGCATTTAGTTGGCGCAGGGGGCGGGGCCTACCGGCTTAAGCCCGGTACTGTTGGCAACATGCAATGCTTACTGCCACCACTTCAGCAGACGCAACACTTTTTTTCTTTTCGCGCTGGGGCCGCTGTTATTTCTCATGGCATTGCACTGCCATTTGTATTTTTAAACAAGCCCCCGCAATGGGTGCGGGGCTTACCGGCTTAAGCCGATACAGTTGGCAACATAAAGTGCATGGCATAGCGTCGGAGCCGGGGCGGGGCTTACCGCGATGGGGGCGGGGCTTACCGGCATAAGCCCGGTACAGCTGGCAACATGCACTGCATGGCATAGCGTCGGAGCCGGAGGCGGGGCTTACCGCGATGGGGGCGGGGCTTACAGGCATAAGCTTGGTACAGCTGGCAACATGCTCTGCATGGCATAGCGTCGGAGCCGGAGGCGGGGCTTACCGCGATGGGGGCGGGGCTTACCGGCATAAGCCCGGTACAGCTGGCAACATGCACTGCGTGGCATAGCGTCGGAGAAGGGGGCGGGGCTTACCGGCATAAGCCCGGTACAGCTGGAAACATGCACTGCATGGCATAGCGTCGGAGCCGGAGGCGGGGCTTACCGCGATGGGGGCGGGGCTTACCGGCATAAGCCCGGTACAGCTGGCAACATGCACTGCATGGCATAGCGTCGGAGCCGAAGGCGGGGCTTACCGCGATGGGGGCGGGGCTTACCGGCATAAGCCCGGTACAGCTGGCAACATGCACTGCATGGCGTGGCGTCGGAGCCGGAGGCGGGGCTTACCGCGATGGGGGCGGGGCTTACCGGCATAAGCCCGGTACAGCTGGCAACATGCACTGCATGGCATGGCGTCGGAGCCGGAGGCGGGGCTTACCGCGATGGGGGCGGGGCTTACCGGCATAAGCCCGGTACAGCTGGCAACATGCACTGCATGGCATAGCGTCGGAGCCGGGGGGCGGGGCTTACCGCGTCATGCCCGATAAAGTTTGCAACTATGGCAACATGCAAAGCTATCTGCCACCTCTTCAGGAGACGCAACACTTCATTTCCTTTGGCGCTTGGTCGGCTGTTGCTTCTCATGGCATAGCAACCCCATTTTTTTTACACATTCCCCCATTCAAATGACATTTCTGTAGAGGCAGCACAGTGGCTCAGTGGTTAGCACACTAGCCTTGCAGCGCTGTGGTCCTGGGTTCAAATCCAACTAAGGGCAACATCTGCAAAGAGTTTGAATGTTCTCTGTGATTGTGTAGGTTTCGTCTGGGTACTCCGGCTTAAGCCCGGTACTGTTGGCAACATGCAATGCTTACTGCCACTCCTTCAGCAGACGCAACACTTTTTTTCTTTTGGCGCTGGGGCCGCTGTTATTTCTCATGGCATTGCACTGCCATTTGTATTTTTAAACAAGCCCCCGCAATGGGTGCGGGGCTTACCGGCTTAAGCCGATACAGTTGGCAACATAAAGTGCATGGCATAGCGTCGGATCCAGGGCGGGGCTTACCGCGATGGGGGCGGAGCTTACCGGCATAAGCCCGGTACAGCTGGCAACATGCACTGCATGGCATAGCGTCGGAGCCGGAGGCGGGGCTTACCGCGATGGGGGCGGGGCTTACAGGCATAAGCTCGGTACAGCTGGCAGCATGCACTGCATGGCGTAGCGTGTGAGCCGGAGGCGGGGCTTTCCGCGATGGGGGCGGGGCTTACCGGCATAAGCCCGGTACAGCTGGCAACATGCACTGCATGGCGTCGGAGCCGGAGGCGGGGCTTACCGCGATGGGGGCGGGGCTTCCCGGCATAAGCACGGTACAGCTGGCAACATGCACTGCATGGCATGGCGTAGGACCCGGTGGCGGGGCTTACCGCGATGGGGGCGGGGCTTACCGGCATAAGCCCGGTACAGCTGGCAACATGCACTGCATGGCATGGCGTCGGAGCCGGAGGCGGGGCTTACCGCGATGGGGGCGGGGCTTACCGGCATAAGCCCGGTACAGCTGGCAACATGCACTGCATGGCATAGCGTCGGAGCCGGGGGCGGGGTTTACCGGCATAAGCCCGGTACAGCTGGAAACATGCACTGCATGGCATAGCGTCGGAGCCGGAGGCGGGGCTTACCGCGATGGGGGCGGGGCTTACAGGCATAAGCTCGGTACAGCTGGCAACATGCCCTGCATGGCGTAGCGTCGGAGCCGGAGGCGGGGCTTACCGCGATGGGGGCGGGGCTTACCGGCATAAGCCCGGTACAGCTGGCAACATGCACTGCATGGCATGGCGTCGGAGCCGGAGGCGGGGCTTACCGCGATGGGGGCGGGGCTTACCGGCATAAGCCCGGTACAGCTGGCAACATGCACTGCATGGCATAGCGTCGGAGCCGGGGCGGGGCTTACCGCGATGTGGGCGGGGCTTACCGGCATAAGCATGGTACAGCTGGCAACATGCACTGCATGGCATGGCGTCGGAGCCGGAGGCGGGTCTAACCGCGATGGGGGCGGGGCTTACCGGCATAAGCCCGGTACAGCTGGCAACATGCACTGCGTGGCATAGCGTCGGAGCCGGGGGCGGGGCTTACCGGCATAAGCCCGGTACAGCTCGAAACATGCACTGCATGGCATAGCGTCGGAGCCGGAGGCGGGGCTTACCGCGATGGGGGCGGGGCTTACCGGCATAAGCCCGGTACAGCTGGCAACATGCACTGCATGGCATAGCGTCGGGGCGGAGCCGAAGGCGGGGCTTACCGCGATGGGGACGGGGCTTACCGGCATGGCGTCGGAGCCGGAGGCGGGGCTTACCGCGATGGGGACGGGGCTTACCGGCATAAGCCCGGTACAGCTGGCAACATGCACTGCATGGCATAGCGTCGGAGCCGGAGGCGGGGCTTACCGCGATGGGGGCGGGGCTTACCGGCATAAGCCCGGTACAGCTGGCAACATGCACTGCATGGCGTAGCGTCGGAGCCGGAGGCGGGGCTTACCGCGATGGGGGCGGGGCTTACCGGCATAAGCCCGGTACAGCTGGCAACATGCACTGCATGGCATAGCGTCGGAGCCGGGGGGGGCGGGGCTTACCGCGTCATGCCCGATAAAGTTTGCAACTATGGCAACATGCAATGCTATCTGCCACCTCTTCAGCAGACGCAACACTTCATTTCCTTTGGCGCTTGGTCGGCTGTTGCTTCTCATGGCATAGCAACCCCATTTTTTTTACACATTCCCCCATTCAAATGACATTTCTGTAGAGGCAGCACGGTGGCTCAGTGGTTAGCACACTAACCTTGCAGCGCTGTGGTCCTGGGTTCAAATCCCACTAAGGGCAACATCTGCGAAGAGTTTGAATGTTCTCTGTGTTTGTGTAGGTTTCGTCTGGGTACTCCGGTTTCCTTCCAAAAACAAACAAAATATGTATATATATATTGGATTGCATAGCATTTAGTTGGCGCAGGGGGCGGGGCCTACCGGCTTAAGCCCGGTACTGTTGGCAACATGCAATGCTTACTGCCACCCCTTCAGCAGACGCAACACTTTTTTTCTTTTCGCGCTGGGGCCGCTGTTATTTCTCATGGCATTGCACTGCCATTTGTATTTTTAAACAAGCCCCCGCAATGGGTGCGGGGCTTACCGGCTTAAGCCGATACAGTTGGCAACATAAAGTGCATGGCATAGCGTCGGAGCCGGGGCGGGGCTTACCGCGATGGGGGCGGGGCTTACCGGCATAAGCCCGGTACAGCTGGCAACATGCACTGCATGGCATAGCGTCGGAGCCGGAGGCGGGGCTTACCGCGATGGGGGCGGGGCTTACAGGCATAAGCTTGGTACAGCTGGCAACATGCTCTGCATGGCATAGCGTCGGAGCCGGAGGCGGGGCTTACCGCGATGGGGGCGGGGCTTACCGGCATAAGCCCGGTACAGCTGGCAACATGCACTGCGTGGCATAGCGTCGGAGAAGGGGGCGGGGCTTACCGGCATAAGCCCGGTACAGCTGGAAACATGCACTGCATGGCATAGCGTCGGAGCCGGAGGCGGGGCTTACCGCGATGGGGGCGGGGCTTACCGGCATAAGCCCGGTACAGCTGGCAACATGCACTGCATGGCATAGCGTCGGAGCCGGAGGCGGGGCTTACCGCGATGGGGGCGGGGCTTACCGGCATAAGCCCGGTACAGCTGGCAACATGCACTGCATGGCGTAGCGTCGGAGCCGGAGGCGGGGCTTACCGCGATGGGGGCGGGGCTTACCGGCATAAGCCCGGTACAGCTGGCAACATGCACTGCATGGCATCGCGTCGGAGCCGGAGGCGGGGCTTACCGCGATGGGGGCGGGGCTTACCGGCATAAGCCCGGTACAGCTGGCAACATGCACTGCATGGCATAGCGTCGGAGCCGGGGGGCGGGGCTTACCGCGTCATGCCCGATAAAGTTTGCAACTATGGCAACATGCAAAGCTATCTGCCACCTCTTCAGGAGACGCAACACTTCATTTCCTTTGGCGCTTGGTCGGCTGTTGCTTCTCATGGCATAGCAACCCCATTTTTTTTACACATTCCCCCATTCAAATGACATTTCTGTAGAGGCAGCACAGTGGCTCAGTGGTTAGCACACTAGCCTTGCAGCGCTGTGGTCCTGGGTTCAAATCCAACTAAGGGCAACATCTGCAAAGAGTTTGAATGTTCTCTGTGATTGTGTAGGTTTCGTCTGGGTACTCCGGCTTAAGCCCGGTACTGTTGGCAACATGCAATGCTTACTGCCACTCCTTCAGCAGACGCAACACTTTTTTTCTTTTGGCGCTGGGGCCGCTGTTATTTCTCATGGCATTGCACTGCCATTTGTATTTTTAAACAAGCCCCCGCAATGGGTGCGGGGCTTACCGGCTTAAGCCGATACAGTTGGCAACATAAAGTGCATGGCATAGCGTCGGATCCGGGGCGGGGCTTACCGCGATGGGGGCGGGGCTTACCGGCATAAGCCCGGTACAGCTGGCAACATGCACTGCATGGCATAGCGTCGGAGCCGGAGGCGGGGCTTACCGCGATGGGGGCGGGGCTTACAGGCATAAGCTCGGTACAGCTGGCAGCATGCACTGCATGGCGTAGCGTGTGAGCCGGAGGCGGGGCTTACCGCGATGGGGGCGGGGCTTACCGGCATAAGCCCGGTACAGCTGGCAACATGCACTGCATGGCGTCGGAGCCGGAGGCGGGGCTTACCGCGATGGGGGCGGGGCTTCCCGGCATAAGCACGGTACAGCTGGCAACATGCACTGCATGGCATGGCGTAGGACCCGGAGGCGGGGCTTACCGCGATGGGGGCGGGGCTTACCGGCATAAGCCCGGTACAGCTGGCAACATGCACTGCATGGCATGGCGTCGGAGCCGGAGGCGGGGCTTACCGCGATGGGGGCGGGGCTTACCGGCATAAGCCCGGTACAGCTGGCAACATGCACTGCATGGCATAGCGTCGGAGCCGGGGGCGGGGTTTACCGGCATAAGCCCGGT
The DNA here is from genome assembly GCF_027789765.1 of Dendropsophus ebraccatus. Lineage (NCBI taxonomy): Eukaryota > Metazoa > Chordata > Amphibia > Anura > Hylidae > Dendropsophus > Dendropsophus ebraccatus. The sequence continues at coordinate 7,273 of NW_027209123.1, forward strand.
ACAGCTGGAAACATGCACTGCATGGCATAGCGTCGGAGCCGGAGGCGGGGCTTACCGCGATGGGGGCGGGGCTTACAGGCATAAGCTCGGTACAGCTGGCAACATGCACTGCATGGCGTAGCGTCGGAGCCGGAGGCGGGGCTTACCGCGATGGGGGCGGGGCTTACCGGCATAAGCCCGGTACAGCTGGCAACATGCACTGCATGGCATGGCGTCGGAGCCGGAGGCGGGGCTTACCGCGATGGGGGCGGGGCTTACCGGCATAAGCCCGGTACAGCTGGCAACATGCACTGCATGGCATCGCGTAGGACCCGGAGGCGGGGCTTACCGCGATGGGGGCGGGGCTTACCGGCATAAGCACGGTACAGCTGGCAACATGCACTGCATGGCATGGCGTCGGAGCCGGAGGCGGGTCTAACCGCGATGGGGGCGGGGCTTACCGGCATAAGCCCGGTACAGCTGGCAACATGCACTGCGTGGCATAGCGTCGGAGCCGGGGGCGGGGCTTACCGGCATAAGCCCGGTACAGCTCGAAACATGCACTGCATGGCATAGCGTCGGAGCCGGAGGCGGGGCTTACCGCGATGGGGGCGGGGCTTACCGGCATAAGCCCGGTACAGCTGGCAACATGCACTGCATGGCATAGCGTCGGAGCCGAAGGCGGGGCTTACCGCGATGGGGGCGGGGCTTACCGGCATAAGCCCGGTACAGCTGGCAACATGCACTGCATGGCATAGCGTCGGAGCCGGAGGCGGGGCTTACCGCGATGGGGACGGGGCTTACCGGCATAAGCCCGGTACAGCTGGCAACATGCACTGCATGGCGTAGCGTCGGAGCCGGAGGCGGGGCTTACCGCGATGGGGTCGGGGCTTACCGGCATAAGCCCGGTACAGCTGGCAACATGCACTGCATGGCATGGCGTCGGAGCCGGAGGCGGGGCTTACCGGCATAAGCCCGGTACAGCTGGCAACATGCACTGCATGGCATGGCGTCGGAGCCGGAGGCGGGGCTTACCGCGATGGGGGCGGGGCTTACCGGCATAAGCCCGGTACAGCTGGCAACATGCACTGCATGGCATAGCGTCGGAGCCGGGGGGCGGGGCTTACCGCGTCATGCCCGATAAAGTTTGCAACTATGGCAACATGCAATGCTATCTGCCACCTCTTCAGCAGACGCAACACTTCATTTCCTTTGGCGCTTGGTCGGCTGTTGCTTCTCATGGCATAGCAACCCCATTTTTTTTTACACATTCCCCCATTCAAATGACATTTCTGTAGAGGCAGCACGGTGGCTCAGTGGTTAGCACACTAGCCTTGCAGCGCTGTGGTCCTGGGTTCAAATCCCACTAAGGGCAACATCTGCAAAGAGTTTGAATGTTCTCTGTGATTGTGTAGGTTTCGTCTGGGTACTCCGGCTTAAGCCCGGTACTGTTGGCAACATGCAATGCTTACTGCCACTCCTTCAGCAGACGCAACACTTTTTTTCTTTTGGCGCTGGGGCCGCTGTTATTTCTCATGGCATTGCACTGCCATTTGTATTTTTAAACAAGCCCCCGCAATGGGTGCGGGGCTTACCGGCTTAAGCCGATACAGTTGGCAACATAAAGTGCATGGCATAGCGTCGGAGCCGGGGTGGGGCTTACCGCGATGGGGGCGGGGCTTACCGGCATAAGCCCGGTACAGCTGGCAACATGCACTGCGTGGCATAGCGTCGGAGCCGGGGGCGGGGCTTACCGGCATAAGCCCGGTACAGCTGGCAACATGCACTGCATGGCGTAGCGTCGGAGCCGGAGGCGGGGCTTACCGCGATGGGGGCGGGGCTTACCGGCATAAGCCCGGTACAGCTGGCAACATACACTGCATGGCATGGCGTCGGAGCCGGAGGCGGGGCTTACCGCGATGGGGGCGGGGCTTACCGGCATAAGCCCGGTACAGCTGGCAACATGCACTGCATGTCATGGCGTCGGAGCCGGAGGCGGGGCTTACCGCGATGGGGGCGGGGCTTACCGGCATAAGCCCGGTACAGCTGGCAACATGCACTGCATGGCGTAGCGTCGGAGCCGAAGGCGGGGCTTACCGCGATGGGGGCGGGGCTTACCGGCATAAGCCCGGTACAGCTGGCAACATGCACTGCATGGCATAGCGTCGAAGCCGGGGGGGGTCGGGGCTTACCGCGTCATGCCCGATAAAGTTTGCAACTATGGCAACATGCAATGCTATCTGCCACCTCTTCAGCAGACGCAACACTTCATTTCCTTTGGCGCTTGGTCGGCTGTTGCTTCTCATGGCATAGCAACCCCATTTTTTTTTACACATTCCCCCATTCAAATGACATTTCTGTAGAGGCAGCACGGTGGCTCAGTGGTTAGCACACTAACCTTGCAGCGCTGTGGTCCTGGGTTCAAATCCCACTAAGGGCAACATCTGCGAAGAGTTTGAATGTTCTCTGTGTTTGTGTAGGTTTCGTCTGGGTACTCCGGTTTCCTTCCAAAAACAAACAAAATATGTATATATATATTGGATTACAGAGGATTGCATAGCATTTAGTTGGCGCAGGGGGCGGGGCTTACCAGCTTAAGCCCGGTACTGTTGGCAACATGCAATGCTTACTGCCACCCCTTCAGCAGACGCAACACTTTTTTTTCTTTTCGCGCTGGGGCCGCTGTTATTTCTCATGGCATTGCACTGCCATTTGTATTTTTAAACAAGCCCCCGCAATGGGTGCGGGGCTTACCGGCTTAAGCCGATACAGTTGGCAACATAAAGTGCATGGCATAGCGTCGGAGCCGGGGCGGGGCTTACCGCGATGGGGGCGGGGCTTACCGGCATAAGCCCGGTACAGCTGGCAACATGCACTGCATGGCATAGCGTCGGAGCCGGAGGCGGGGCTTACCGCGATGGGGGCGGGGCTTACAGGCATAAGCTCGGTACAGCTGGCAACATGCCCTGCATGGCATAGCGTCGGAGCCGGAGGCGGGGCTAACCGCGATGGGGGCGGGGCTTACCTGCATAAGCCCGGTACAGCTGGCAACATGCACTGCGTGGCATAGCGTCGGAGCCGGGGGCGGGGCTTACCGGCATAAGCCCGGTACAGCTGGAAACATGCACTGCATGGCATAGCGTCGGAGCCGGAGGCGGGGCTTACCGCGATGGGGGCGGGGCTTACCGGCATAAGCCCGGTACAGCTGGCAACATGCACTGCATGGCATAGCGGCGGAGCCGAAGGCGGGGCTTACCGCGATGGGGACGGGGCTTACCGGCATGGCGTCGGAGCCGGAGGCGGGGCTTACCGCGATGGGGACGGGGCTTACCGGCATAAGCCCGGTACAGCTGGCAACATGCACTGCATGGCATGGCGTCGGAGCCGGAGGCGGGGCTTACCGCGATGGGGGCGGGGCTTACCGGCATAAGCCCGGTACAGCTGGCAACATGCACTGCATGGCGTAGCGTCGGAGCCGAAGGCGGGGCTTACCGCGATGGGGGCGGGGCTTACCGGCATAAGCCCGGTACAGCTGGCAACATGCACTGCATGGCATCGCGTCGGAGCCGGGGGGGGCGGGGCTTACCGCGTCATGCCCGATAAAGTTTGCAACTATGGCAACATGCAATGCTATCTGCCACCTCTTCAGCAGACGCAACACTTCATTTCCTTTGGCGCTTGGTCGGCTGTTGCTTCTCATGGCATAGCAACCCCATTTTTTTTACACATTCCCCCATTCAAATGACATTTCTGTAGAGGCAGCACGGTGGCTCAGTGGTTAGCACACTAACCTTGCAGCGCTGTGGTCCTGGGTTCAAATCCCACTAAGGGCAACATCTGCGAAGAGTTTGAATGTTCTCTGTGTTTGTGTAGGTTTCGTCTGGGTACTCCGGTTTCCTTCCAAAAACAAACAAAATATGTATATATATATTGGATTGCATAGCATTTAGTTGGCGCAGGGGGCGGGGCCTACCGGCTTAAGCCCGGTACTGTTGGCAACATGCAATGCTTACTGCCACCCCTTCAGCAGACGCAACACTTTTTTTCTTTTCGCGCTGGGGCCGCTGTTATTTCTCATGGCATTGCACTGCCATTTGTATTTTTAAACAAGCCCCCGCAATGGGTGCGGGGCTTACCGGCTTAAGCCGATACAGTTGGCAACATAAAGTGCATGGCATTGCGTCGGATCCGGGGCGGGGCTTACCGCGATGGGGGCGGGGCTTACCGGCATAAGCCCGGTACAGCTGGCAACATGCACTGCATGGCATAGCGTCGGAGCCGGAGGCGGGGCTTACCGCGATGGGGGCGGGGCTTACAGGCATAAGCTCGGTACAGCTGGCAGCATGCACTGCATGGCGTAGCGTGTGAGCCGGAGGCGGGGCTTACCGCGATGGGGGCGGGGCTTACCGGCATAAGCCCGGTACAGCTGGCAACATGCACTGCATGGCATGGCGTCGGAGCCGGAGGCGGGGCTTACCGCGATGGGGGCGGGGCTTCCCGGCATAAGCACGGTACAGCTGGCAACATGCACTGCATGGCATGGCGTAGGACCCGGAGGCGGGGCTTACCGCGATGGGGGCGGGGCTTACCGGCATAAGCCCGGTACAGCTGGCAACATGCACTGCATGGCATAGCGTCGGAGCCGGAGGCGGGGCTTACCGCGATGGGGGCGGGGCTTACCGGCATAAGCCCGGTACAGCTGGCAACATGCACTGCATGGCATAGCGTCGGAGCCGGGGGCGGGGTTTACCGGCATAAGCCCGGTACAGCTGGAAACATGCACTGCATGGCATAGCGTCGGAGCCGGAGGCGGGGCTTACCGCGATGGGGGCGGGGCTTACAGGCATAAGCTCGGTACAGCTGGCAACATGCACTGCATGGCGTAGCGTCGGAGCCGGAGGCGGGGCTTACCGCGATGGGGGCGGGGCTTACCGGCATAAGCCCGGTACAGCTGGCAACATGCACTGCATGGCATGGCGTCGGAGCCGGAGGCGGGGCTTACCGCGATGGGGGCGGGGCTTACCGGCATAAGCCCGGTACAGCTGGCAACATGCACTGCATGGCATGGCGTAGGACCCGGAGGCGGGGCTTACCGCGATGGGGGCGGGGCTTACCGGCATAAGCATGGTACAGCTGGCAACATGCACTGCATGGCATGGCGTCGGAGCCGGAGGCGGGTCTAACCGCGATGGGGGCGGGGCTTACCGGCATAAGCCCGGTACAGCTGGCAACATGCACTGCGTGGCATAGCGTCGGAGCCGGGGGCGGGGCTTACCGGCATAAGCCCGGTACAGCTCGAAACATGCACTGCATGGCATAGCGTCGGAGCCGGAGGCGGGGCTTACCGCGATGGGGGCGGGGCTTACCGGCATAAGCCCGGTACAGCTGGCAACATGCACTGCATGGCATAGCGTCGGAGCCGAAGGCGGGGCTTACCGCGATGGGGACGGGGCTTACCGGCATGGCGTCGGAGCCGGAGGCGGGGCTTACCGCGATGGGGACGGGGCTTACCGGCATAAGCCCGGTACAGCTGGCAACATGCACTGCATGGCATGGCGTCGGAGCCGGAGGCGGGGCTTACCGCGATGGGGGCGGGGCTTACCGGCATAAGCCCGGTACAGCTGGCAACATGCACTGCATGGCATCGCGTCGAAGCCGGGGGGGGTCGGGGCTTACCGCGTCATGCCCGATAAAGTTTGCAACTATGGCAACATGCAATGCTATCTGCCACCTCTTCAGCAGACGCAACACTTCATTTCCTTTGGCGCTTGGTCGGCTGTTGCTTCTCATGGCATAGCAACCCCATTTTTTTTTACACATTCCCCCATTCAAATGACATTTCTGTAGAGGCAGCACGGTGGCTCAGTGGTTAGCACACTAACCTTGCAGCGCTGTGGTCCTGGGTTCAAATCCCACTAAGGGCAACATCTGCGAAGAGTTTGAATGTTCTCTGTGTTTGTGTAGGTTTCGTCTGGGTACTCCGGTTTCCTTCCAAAAACAAACAAAATATGTATATATATATTGGATTACAGAGGATTGCATAGCATTTAGTTGGCGCAGGGGGCGGGGCTTACCGGCTTAAGCCCTGTACTGTTGGCAACATGCAATGCTTACTGCCACCCCTTCAGCAGACGCAACACTTTTTTTCTTTTCGCGCTGGGGCCGCTGTTATTTCTCATGGCATTGCACTGCCATTTGTATTTTTAAACAAGCCCCCGCAATGGGTGCGGGGCTTACCGGCTTAAGCCGATACAGTTGGCAACATAAAGTGCATGGCATAGCGTCGGAGCCGGGGCGGGGCTTACCGCGATGGGGGCGGGGCTTACCGGCATAAGCCCGGTACAGCTGGCAACATGCACTGCATGGCATAGCGTCGGAGCCGGAGGCGGGGCTTACCGCGATGGGGGCGGGGCTTACCGGCATAAGCTCGGTACAGCTGGCAACATGCCCTGCATGGCATAGCGTCGGAGCCGGAGGCGGGGCTAACCGCGATGGGGGCGGGGCTTACCTGCATAAGCCCGGTACAGCTGGCAACATGCACTGCGTGGCATAGCGTCGGAGCCGGGGGCGGGGCTTACCGGCATAAGCCCGGTACAGCTGGAAACATGCACTGCATGGCATAGCGTCGGAGCCGGAGGCGGGGCTTACCGCGAGGGGGGCGGGGCTTACCGGCATAAGCCCGGTACAGCTGGCAACATGCACTGCATGGCATAGCGGCGGAGCCGAAGGCGGGGCTTACCGCGATGGGGACGGGGCTTACCGGCATGGCGTCGGAGCCGGAGGCGGGGCTTACCGCGATGGGGACGGGGCTTACCGGCATAAGCCCGGTACAGCTGGCAACATGCACTGCATGGCATGGCGTCGGAGCCGGAGGCGGGGCTTACCGCGATGGGGGCGGGGCTTACCGGCATAAGCCCGGTACAGCTGGCAACATGCACTGCATGGCGTAGCGTCGGAGCCGAAGGCGGGGCTTACCGCGATGGGGGCGGGGCTTACCGGCATAAGCCCGGTACAGCTGGCACCATGCACTGCATGGCATAGCGTCGGAGCCGGGGGGGGCGGGGCTTACCGCGTCATGCCCGATAAAGTTTGCAACTATGGCAACATGCAATGCTATCTGCCACCTCTTCAGCAGACGCAACACTTCATTTCCTTTGGCGCTTGGTCGGCTGTTGCTTCTCATGGCATAGCAACCCCATTTTTTTTACACATTCCCCCATTCAAATGACATTTCTGTAGAGGCAGCACGGTGGCTCAGTGGTTAGCACACTAACCTTGCAGCGCTGTGGTCCTGGGTTCAAATCCCACTAAGGGCAACATCTGCGAAGAGTTTGAATGTTCTCTGTGTTTGTGTAGGTTTCGTCTGGGTACTCCGGTTTCCTTCCAAAAACAAACAAAATATGTATATATATATTGGATTGCATAGCATTTAGTTGGCGCAGGGGGCGGGGCCTACCGGCTTAAGCCCGGTACTGTTGGCAACATGCAATGCTTACTGCCACCCCTTCAGCAGACGCAACACTTTTTTTCTTTTCGCGCTGGGGCCGCTGTTATTTCTCATGGCATTGCACTGCCATTTGTATTTTTAAACAAGCCCCCGCAATGGGTGCGGGGCTTACCGGCTTAAGCCGATACTGTTGGCAACATAAAGTGCATGGCATAGCGTCGGATCCGGGGCGGGGCTTACCGCGATGGGGGCGGGGCTTACCGGCATAAGCCCGGTACAGCTGGCAACATGCACTGCATGGCATAGCGTCGGAGCCGGAGGCGGGGCTTACCGCGATGGGGGCGGGGCTTACAGGCATAAGCTCGGTACAGCTGGCAGCATGCACTGCATGGCGTAGCGTGTGAGCCGGAGGCGGGGCTTACCGCGATGGGGGCGGGGCTTACCGGCATAAGCCCGGTACAGCTGGCAACATGCACTGCATGGCATGGCGTCGGAGCCGGAGGCGGGGCTTACCGCGAGGGGGGCGGGGCTTCCCGGCATAAGCACGGTACAGCTGGCAACATGCACTGCATGGCATGGCGTAGGACCCGGAGGCGGGGCTTACCGCGATGGGGGCGGGGCTTACCGGCATAAGCCCGGTACAGCTGGCAACATGCACTGCATGGCATGGCGTCGGAGCCGGAGGCGGGGCTTACCGCGATGGGGGCGGGGCTTACCGGCATAAGCCCGGTACAGCTGGCAACATGCACTGCATGGCATAGCGTCGGAGCCGGGGGCGGGGTTTACCGGCATAAGCCCGGTACAGCTGGAAACATGCACTGCATGGCATAGCGTCGGAGCCGGAGGCGGGGCTTACCGCGATGGGGGCGGGGCTTACAGGCATAAGCTCGGTACAGCTGGCAACATGCACTGCATGGCGTAGCGTCGGAGCCGGAGGCGGGGCTTACCGCGATGGGGGCGGGGCTTACCGGCATAAGCCCGGTACAGCTGGCAACATGCACTGCATGGCATGGCGTCGGAGCCGGAGGCGGGGCTTACCGCGATGGGGGCGGGGCTTACCGGCATAAGCCCGGTACAGCTGGCAACATGCACTGCATGGCATGGCGTAGGACCCGGAGGCGGGGCTTACCGCGATGGGGGCGGGGCTTACCGGCATAAGCATGGTACAGCTGGCAACATGCACTGCATGGCATAGCGTCGGAGCCGGAGGCGGGGCTTACCGCGATGGGGGCGGGGCTTACCGGCATAAGCCCGGTACAGCTGGCAACATGCACTGCGTGGCATAGCGTCGGAGCCGGGGGCGGGGCTTACCGGCATAAGCCCGGTACAGCTCGAAACATGCACTGCATGGCATAGCGTCGGAGCCGGAGGCGGGGCTTACCGCGATGGGGGCGGGGCTTACCGGCATAAGCCCGGTACAGCTGGCAACATGCACTGCATGGCATAGCGTCGGAGCCGAAGGCGGGGCTTACCGCGATGGGGGCGGGGCTTACCGGCATAAGCCCGGTACAGCTGGCAACATGCACTGCATGGCATAGCGTCGGAGCCGGAGGCGGGGCTTACCGCGATGGGGCCGGGGCTTACCGGCATAAGCCCGGTACAGCTGGCAACATGCACTGCATGGCGTAGCGTCGGAGCCGGAGGCGGGGCTTACCGCGATGGGGGCGGGGCTTACCGGCATAAGCCCGGTACAGCTGGCAACATGCACTGCATGGCATGGCGTCGGAGCCGGAGGCGGGGCTTACCGGCATAAGCCCGGTACAGCTGGCAACATGCACTGCATGGCATGGCGTCGGAGCCGGAGGCGGGGCTTACCGCGATGGGGGCGGGGCTTACCGGCATAAGCCCGGTACAGCTGGCAACATGCACTGCATGGCATAGCGTCGGAGCCGGGGGGCGGGGCTTACCGCGTCATGCCCGATAAAGTTTGCAACTATGGCAACATGCAATGCTATCTGCCACCTCTTCAGCAGACGCAACACTTCATTTCCTTTGGCGCTTGGTCGGCTGTTGCTTCTCATGGCATAGCAACCCCATTTTTTTTCACACATTCCCCCATTCAAATGACATTTCTGTAGAGGCAGCACGGTGGCTCAGTGGTTAGCACACTAGCCTTGCAGCGCTGTGGTCCTGGGTTCAAATCCCACTAAGGGCAACATCTGCAAAGAGTTTGAATGTTCTCTGTGATTGTGTAGGTTTCGTCTGGGTACTCCGGCTTAAGCCCGGTACTGTTGGCAACATGCAATGCTTACTGCCACTCCTTCAGCAGACGCAACACTTTTTTTCTTTTGGCGCTGGGGCCGCTGTTATTTCTCATGGCATTGCACTGCCATTTGTATTTTTAAACAAGCCCCCGCAATGGGTGCGGGGCTTACCGGCTTAAGCCGATACAGTTGGCAACATAAAGTGCATGGCATAGCGTCGGAGCCGGGGTGGGGCTTACCGCGATGGGGGCGGGGCTTACCGGCATAAGCCCGGTACAGCTGGCAACATGCACTGCGTGGCATAGCGTCGGAGCCGGGGGCGGGGCTTACCGGCATAAGCCCGGTACAGCTGGCAACATGCACTGCATGGCATAGCGTCGGAGCCGGAGGCGGGGCTTACCGCGATGGGGGCGGGGCTTACAGGCATAAGCTCGGTACAGCTGGCAACATGCCCTGCATGGCATAGCGTCGGAGCCGGAGGCGGGGCTAACCGCGATGGGGGCGGGGCTTACCGGCATAAGCCCGGTACAGCTGGCAACATGCACTGCGTGGCATAGCGTCGGAGCCGGGGGCGGGGCTTACCGGCATAAGCCCGGTACAGCTGGAAACATGCACTGCATGGCATAGCGTCGGAGCCGGAGGCGGGGCTTACCGCGATGGGGGCGGGGCTTACCGGCATAAGCCCGGTACAGCTGGCAACATGCACTGCATGGCATAGCGGCGGAGCCGAAGGCGGGGCTTACCGCGATGGGGACGGGGCTTACCGGCATGGCGTCGGAGCCGGAGGCGGGGCTTACCGCGATGGGGACGGGGCTTACCGGCATAAGCCCGGTACAGCTGGCAACATGCACTGCATGGCATGGCGTCGGAGCCGGAGGCGGGGCTTACCGCGATGGGGGCGGGGCTTACCGGCATAAGCCCGGTACAGCTGGCAACATGCACTGCATGGCATAGCGTCGAAGCCGGGGGGGGTCGGGGCTTACCGCGTCATGCCCGATAAAGTTTGCAACTATGGCAACATGCAATGCTATCTGCCACCTCTTCAGCAGACGCAACACTTCATTTCCTTTGGCGCTTGGTCGGCTGTTGCTTCTCATGGCATAGCAACCCCATTTTTTTTTACACATTCCCCCATTCAAATGACATTTCTGTAGAGGCAGCACGGTGGCTCAGTGGTTAGCACACTAACCTTGCAGCGCTGTGGTCCTGGGTTCAAATCCCACTAAGGGCAACATCTGCGAAGAGTTTGAATGTTCTCTGTGTTTGTGTAGGTTTCGTCTGGGTACTCCGGTTTCCTTCCAAAAACAAACAAAATATGTATATATATATATTGGATTACAGAGGATTGCATAGCATTTAGTTGGCGCAGGGGGCGGGGCTTACCAGCTTAAGCCCGGTACTGTTGGCAACATGCAATGCTTACTGCCACCCCTTCAGCAGACGCAACACTTTTTTTCTTTTCGCGCTGGGGCCGCTGTTATTTCTCATGGCATTGCACTGCCATTTGTATTTTTAAACAAGCCCCCGCAATGGGTGCGGGGCTTACCGGCTTAAGCCGATACAGTTGGCAACATAAAGTGCATGGCATAGCGTCGGAGCCGGGGTGGGGCTTACCGCGATGGGGGCGGGGCTTACCGGCATAAGCCCGGTACAGCTGGCAACATGCACTGCATGGCATAGCGTCGGAGCCGGAGGCGGGGCTTACCGCGATGGGGGCGGGGCTTACAGGCATAAGCTCGGTACAGCTGGCAACATGCACTGCATGGCGTAGCGTCGGAGCCGGAGGCGGGGCTTACCGCGATGGGGGCGGGGCTTACCGGCATAAGCCCGGTACAGCTGGCAACATGCACTGCATGGCATGGCGTCGGAGCCGGAGGCGGGGCTTACCGCGATGGGGGCGGGGCTTACCGGCATAAGCCCGGTACAGCTGGCAACATGCACTGCATGGCATGGCGTAGGACCCGGAGGCGGGGCTTACCGCGATGGGGGCGGGGCTTACCGGCATAAGCATGGTACAGCTGGCAACATGCACTGCATGGCATGGCGTCGGAGCCGGAGGCGGGGCTTACCGCGATGGGGGCGGGGCTTACCGGCAAAAGCCCGGTACAGCTGGCAACATGCACTGCATGGCATAGCGTCGGAGCCGGGGGGCGGGGCTTACCGCGTCATGCCCGATAAAGTTTGCAACTATGGCAACATGCAATGCTATCTGCCACCTCTTCAGCAGACGCAACACTTCATTTCCTTTGGCGCTTGGTCGGCTGTTGCTTCTCATGGCATAGCAACCCCATTTTTTTTACACATTCCCCCATTCAAATGACATTTCTGTAGAGGCAGCACGGTGGCTCAGTGGTTAGCACACTAACCTTGCAGCGCTGTGGTCCTGGGTTCAAATCTCACTAAGGGCAACATCTGCGAAGAGTTTGAATGTTCTCTGTGTTTGTGTAGGTTTCGTCTGGGTACTCCGGTTTCCTTCCAAAAACAAACAAAATATGTATATATATATTGGATTACAGAGGATTGCTTAGCATTTAGTTGGCGCAGGGGGCGGGGCCTACCGGCTTAAGCCCGGTACTGTTGGCAACATGCAATGCTTACTGCCACCCCTTCAGCAGACGCAACACTTTTTTTCTTTTCGCGCTGGGGCCGCTGTTATTTCTCATGGCATTGCACTGCCATTTGTATTTTTAAACAAGCCCCCGCAATGGGTGCGGGGCTTACCGGCTTAAGCCGATACAGTTGGCAACATAAAGTGCATGGCATAGCGTCGGAGCCGGGGCGGGGCTTACCGCGATGGGGGCGGGGCTTACCGGCATAAGCCCGGTACAGCTGGCAACATGCACTGCATGGCATAGCGTCGGAGCCGGAGGCGGGGCTTACCGCGATGGGGGCGGGGCTTACAGGCATAAGCTCGGTACAGCTGGCAACATGCACTGCATGGCATAGCGTCGGAGCCGGAGGCGGGTCTAACCGCGATGGGGGCGGGGCTTACCGGCATAAGCCCGGTACAGCTGGCAACATGCACTGCGTGGCATAGCGTCGGAGCCGGGGGCGGGGCTTACCGGCATAAGCCCGGTACAGCTCGAAACATGCACTGCATGGCATAGCGTCGGAGCCGGAGGCGGGGCTTACCGCGATGGGGGCGGGGCTTACCGGCATAAGCCCGGTACAGCTGGCAACATGCACTGCATGGCATAGCGTCGGAGCCGAAGGCGGGGCTTACCGCGATGGGGGCGGGGCTTACCGGCATAAGCCCGGTACAGCTGGCAACATGCACTGCATGGCATAGCGTCGGAGCCGGAGGCGGGGCTTACCGCGATGGGGACGGGGCTTACCGGCATAAGCCCGGTACAGCTGGCAACATGCACTGCATGGCGTAGCGTCGGAGCCGGAGGCGGGGCTTACCGCGATGGGGGCGGGGCTTACCGGCATAAGCCCGGTACAGCTGGCAACATGCACTGCATGGCATGGCGTCGGAGCCGGAGGCGGGGCTTACCGGCATAAGCCCGGTACAGCTGGCAACATGCACTGCATGGCATGGCGTCGGAGCCGGAGGCGGGGCTTACCGCGATGGGGGCGGGGCTTACCGGCATAAGCCCGGTACAGCTGGCAACATGCACTGCATGGCATAGCGTCGGAGCCGGGGGGGCGGGGCTTACCGCGTCATGCCCGATAAAGTTTGCAACTATGGCAACATGCAATGCTATCTGCCACCTCTTCAGCAGACGCAACACTTCATTTCCTTTGGCGCTTGGTCGGCTGTTGCTTCTCATGGCATAGCAACCCCATTTTTTTTACACATTCCCCATTCAAATGACATTTCTGTAGAGGCAGCACGGTGGCTCAGTGGTTAGCACACTAGCCTTGCAGCGCTGTGGTCCTGGGTTCAAATCCCACTAAGGGCAACATCTGCAAAGAGTTTGAATGTTCTCTGTGATTGTGTAGGTTTCGTCTGGGTACTCCGGCTTAAGCCCGGTACTGTTGGCAACATGCAATGCTTACTGCCACTCCTTCAGCAGACGCAACACTTTTTTTCTTTTGGCGCTGGGGCCGCTGTTATTTCTCATGGCATTGCACTGCCATTTGTATTTTTAAACAAGCCCCCGCAATGGGTGCGGGGCTTACCGGCTTAAGCCGATACAGTTGGCAACATAAAGTGCATGGCATAGCGTCGGAGCCGGGGCGGGGCTTACCGCGATGGGGGCGGGGCTTAGCGGCATAAGCCCGGTACAGCTGGCAACATGCACTGCATGGCATAGCGTCGGAGCCGGAGGCGGGGCTTACCGCGATGGGGGCGGGGCTTACAGGCATAAGCTCGGTACAGCTGGCAACATGCACTGCATGGCGTAGCGTCGGAGCCGGAGGCGGGGCTTACCGCGATGGGGGCGGGGCTTACCGGCATAAGCCCGGTACAGCTGGCAACATGCACTGCATGGCATGGCGTCGGAGCCGGAGGCGGGGCTTACCGCGATGGGGGCGGGGCTTACCGGCAAAAGCCCGGTACAGCTGGCAACATGCACAGCATGGCATGGCGTAGGACCCGGAGGCGGGGCTTACCGCGATGGGGGCGGGGCTTACCGGCATAAGCCCGGTACAGCTGGCAACATGCACTGCATGGCATGGCGTCGGAGCCGGAGGCGGGGCTTACCGCGATGGGGGCGGGGCTTACCGGCAAAAGCAAGGTACAGCTGGCAACATGCACTGCATGGCATAGCGTCGGAGCTGGGGGGCGGGGCTTACCGCGTCATGCCCGATAAAGTTTGCAACTATGGCAACATGCAATGCTATCTGCCACCTCTTCAGCAGACGCAACACTTCATTTCCTTTGGCGCTTGGTCGGCTGTTGCTTCTCATGGCATAGCAACCCCATTTTTTTTACACATTCCCCCATTCAAATGACATTTCTGTAGAGGCAGCACGGTGGCTCAGTGGTTAGCACACTAACCTTGCAGCGCTGTGGTCCTGGGTTCAAATCCCACTAAGGGCAACATCTGCGAAGAGTTTGAATGTTCTCTGTGTTTGTGTAGGTTTCGTCTGGGTACTCCGGTTTCCTTCCAAAAACAAACAAAATATGTATATATTGGATTACAGAGGATTGCATAGCATTTAGTTGGCGCAGGGGGCGGGGCTTACCGGCTTAAGCCCTGTACTGTTGGCAACATGCAATGCTTACTGCCACCCCTTCAGCAGACGCAACACTTTTTTTCTTTTCGCGCTGGGGCCGCTGTTATTTCTCATGGCATTGCACTGCCATTTGTATTTTTAAACAAGCCCCCGCAATGGGTGCGGGGCTTACCGGCTTAAGCCGATACAGTTGGCAACATAAAGTGCATGGCATAGCGTCGGAGCCGGGGTGGGGCTTACCGCGATGGGGGCGGGGCTTACCGGCATAAGCCCGGTACAGCTGGCAACATGCACTGCATGGCATAGCGTCGGAGCCGGAGGCGGGGCTTACCGCGATGGGGGCGGGGCTTACAGGCATAAGCTCGGTACAGCTGGCAACATGCACTGCATGGCGTAGCGTCGGAGCCGGAGGCGGGGCTTACCGCGATGGGGGCGGGGCTTACCGGCATAAGCCCGGTACAGCTGGCAACATGCACTGCATGGCATGGCGTCGGAGCCGGAGGCGGGGCTTACCGCGATGGGGGCGGGGCTTACCGGCATAAGCCCGGTACAGCTGGCAACATGCACTGCATGGCATGGCGTAGGACCCGGAGGCGGGGCTTACCGCGATGGGGGCGGGGCTTACCGGCATAAGCATGGTACAGCTGGCAACATGCACTGCATGGCATGGCGTCGGAGCCGGAGGCGGGGCTTACCGCGATGGGGGCGGGGCTTACCGGCAAAAGCCCGGTACAGCTGGCAACATGCACTGCATGCATAGCGTCGGAGCCGGGGGGCGGGGCTTACCGCGTCATGCCCGATAAAGTTTGCAACTATGGCAACATGCAATGCTATCTGCCACCTCTTCAGCAGACGCAACACTTCATTTCCTTTGGCGCTTGGTCGGCTGTTGCTTCTCATGGCATAGCAACCCCATTTTTTTTACACATTCCCCCATTCAAATGACATTTCTGTAGAGGCAGCACGGTGGCTCAGTGGTTAGCACACTAACCTTGCAGCGCTGTGGTCCTGGGTTCAAATCTCACTAAGGGCAACATCTGCGAAGAGTTTGAATGTTCTCTGTGTTTGTGTAGGTTTCGTCTGGGTACTCCGGTTTCCTTCCAAAAACAAACAAAATATGTATATATATATTGGATTACAGAGGATTGCATTAGCATTTAGTTGGCGCAGGGGGCGGGGCCTACCGGCTTAAGCCCGGTACTGTTGGCAACATGCAATGCTTACTGCCACCCCTTCAGCAGACGCAACACTTTTTTTCTTTTCGCGCTGGGGCCGCTGTTATTTCTCATGGCATTGCACTGCCATTTGTATTTTTAAACAAGCCCCCGCAATGGGTGCGGGGCTTACCGGCTTAAGCCGATACAGGTGGCAACATAAAGTGCATGGCATAGCGTCGGAGCCGGGGCGGGGCTTACCGCGATGGGGGCGGGGCTTACCGGCATAAGCCCGGTACAGCTGGCAACATGCACTGCATGGCATGGCGTCGGAGCCGGAGGCGGGGCTTACCGCGATGGGGGCGGGGCTTACAGGCATAAGCTCGGTACAGCTGGCAACATGCACTGCATGGCATAGCGTCGGAGCCGGAGGCGGGTCTAACCGCGATGGGGGCGGGGCTTACCGGCATAAGCCCGGTACAGCTGGCAACATGCACTGCGTGGCATAGCGTCGGAGCCGGGGGCGGGGCTTACCGGCATAAGCCCGGTACAGCTCGAAACATGCACTGCATGGCATAGCGTCGGAGCCGGAGGCGGGGCTTACCGCGATGGGGGCGGGGCTTACCGGCATAAGCCCGGTACAGCTGGCAACATGCACTGCATGGCATAGCGTCGGAGCCGAAGGCGGGGCTTACCGCGATGGGGGCGGGGCTTACCGGCATAAGCCCGGTACAGCTGGCAACATGCACTGCATGGCATAGCGTCGGAGCCGGAGGCGGGGCTTACCGCGATGGGGACGGGGCTTACCGGCATAAGCCCGGTACAGCTGGCAACATGCACTGCATGGCGTAGCGTCGGAGCCGGAGGCGGGGCTTACCGCGATGGGGGCGGGGCTTACCGGCATAAGCCCGGTACAGCTGGCAACATGCACTGCATGGCATGGCGTCGGAGCCGGAGGCGGGGCTTACCGGCATAAGCCCGGTACAGCTGGCAACATGCACTGCATGGCATGGCGTCGGAGCCGGAGGCGGGGCTTACCGCGATGGGGGCGGGGCTTACCGGCATAAGCCCGGTACAGCTGGCAACATGCACTGCATGGCATAGCGTCGGAGCCGGGGGGGCGGGGCTTACCGCGTCATGCCCGATAAAGTTTGCAACTATGGCAACATGCAATGCTATCTGCCACCTCTTCAGCAGACGCAACACTTCATTTCCTTTGGCGCTTGGTCGGCTGTTGCTTCTCATGGCATAGCAACCCCATTTTTTTTACACATTCCCCCATTCAAATGACATTTCTGTAGAGGCAGCACGGTGGCTCAGTGGTTAGCACACTAGCCTTGCAGCGCTGTGGTCCTGGGTTCAAATCCCACTAAGGGCAACATCTGCAAAGAGTTTGAATGTTCTCTGTGATTGTGTAGGTTTCGTCTGGGTACTCCGGCTTAAGCCCGGTACTGTTGGCAACATGCAATGCTTACTGCCACTCCTTCAGCAGACGCAACACTTTTTTTCTTTTGGCGCTGGGGCCGCTGTTATTTCTCATGGCATTGCACTGCCATTTGTATTTTTAAACAAGCCCCCGCAATGGGTGCGGGGCTTACCGGCTTAAGCCGATACAGTTGGCAACATAAAGTGCATGGCATAGCGTCGGAGCCGGGGCGGGGCTTACCGCGATGGGGGCGGGGCTTAGCGGCATAAGCCCGGTACAGCTGGCAACATGCACTGCATGGCATAGCGTCGGAGCCGGAGGCGGGGCTTACCGCGATGGGGGCGGGGCTTACAGGCATAAGCTCGGTACAGCTGGCAACATGCACTGCATGGCGTAGCGTCGGAGCCGGAGGCGGGGCTTACCGCGATGGGGGCGGGGCTTACCGGCATAAGCCCGGTACAGCTGGCAACATGAACTGCATGGCATGGCGTCGGAGCCGGAGGCGGGGCTTATCGCGATGGGGGCGGGGCTTACCGGCATAAGCCCGGTACAGCTGGCAACATGCACTGCATGGCATGGCGTAGGACCCGGAGGCGGGGCTTACCGCGATGGGGGCGGGGCTTACCGGCATAAGCCCGGTACAGCTGGCAACATGCACTGCATGGCATGGCGTCGGAGCCGGAGGCGGGGCTTACCGCGATGGGGGCGGGGCTTACCGGCAAAAGCACGGTACAGCTGGCAACATGCACTGCATGGCATAGCGTCGGAGCTGGGGGGCGGGGCTTACCGCGTCATGCCCGATAAAGTTTGCAACTATGGCAACATGCAATGCTATCTGCCACCTCTTCAGCAGACGCAACACTTCATTTCCTTTGGCGCTTGGTCGGCTGTTGCTTCTCATGGCATAGCAACCCCATTTTTTTTTACACATTCCCCCATTCAAATGACATTTCTGTAGAGGCAGCACGGTGGCTCAGTGGTTAGCACACTAACCTTGCAGCGCTGTGGTCCTGGGTTCAAATCCCACTAAGGGCAACATCTGCGAAGAGTTTGAATGTTCTCTGTGTTTGTGTAGGTTTCGTCTGGGTACTCCGGTTTCCTTCCAAAAACAAACAAAATATGTATATATATATTGGATTACAGAGGATTGCATAGCATTTAATTGGCGCAGGGGGCGGGGCTTACCAGCTTAAGCCCGGTACTGTTGGCAACATGCAATGCTTACTGCCACCCCTTCAGCAGACGCAACACTTTTTTTTCTTTTCGCGCTGGGGCCGCTGTTATTTCTCATGGCATTGCACTGCCATTTGTATTTTTAAACAAGCCCCCGCAATGGGTGCGGGGCTTACCGGCTTAAGCCGATACAGTTGGCAACATAAAGTGCATGGCATAGCGTCGGAGCCGGGGCGGGGCTTACCGCGATGGGGGCGGGGCTTACCGGCATAAGCCCGGTACAGCTGGCAACATGCACTGCATGGCATAGCGTCGGAGCCGGAGGCGGGGCTTACCGCGATGGGGGCGGGGCTTACAGGCATAAGCCCGGTACAGCTGGCAACATGCACTGCGTGGCATAGCGTCGGAGCCGGGGGCGGGGCTTACCGGCATAAGCCCGGTACAGCTGGAAACATGCACTGCATGGCATAGCGTCGGAGCCGGAGGCGGGGCTTACCGCGATGGGGGCGGGGCTTACCGGCATAAGCCCGGTACAGCTGGCAACATGCACTGCATGGCATAGCGGCGGAGCCGAAGGCGGGGCTTACCGCGATGGGGACGGGGCTTACCGGCATGGCGTCGGAGCCGGAGGCGGGGCTTACCGCGATGGGGGCGGGGCTTACCGGCATAAGCCCGGTACAGCTGGCAACATGCACTGCATGGCATGGCGTCGGAGCCGGAGGCGGGGCTTACCGCGATGGGGGCGGGGCTTACCGGCATAAGCCCGGTACATCTGGCAACATGCACTGCATGGCGTAGCGTCGGAGCCGAAGGCGGGGCTTACCGCGATGGGGGCGGGGCTTACCGGCATAAGCCCGGTACAGCTGGCAACATGCACTGCATGGCATAGCGTCGGAGCCGGGGGGGGCGGGGCTTACCGCGTCATGCCCGATAAAGTTTGCAACTATGGCAACATGCAATGCTATCTGCCACCTCTTCAGCAGACGCAACACTTCATTTCCTTTGGCGCTTGGTCGGCTGTTGCTTCTCATGGCATAGCAACCCCATTTTTTTTACACATTCCCCCATTCAAATGACATTTCTGTAGAGGCAGCACGGTGGCTCAGTGGTTAGCACACTAACCTTGCAGCGCTGTGGTCCTGGGTTCAAATCCCACTAAGGGCAACATCTGCGAAGAGTTTGAATGTTCTCTGTGTTTGTGTAGGTTTCGTCTGGGTACTCCGGTTTCCTTCCAAAAACAAACAAAATATGTATATATATATTGGATTGCATAGCATTTAGTTGGCGCAGGGGGCGGGGCCTACCGGCTTAAGCCCGGTACTGTTGGCAACATGCAATGCTTACTGCCACCCCTTCAGCAGACGCAACACTTTTTTTCTTTTCGCGCTGGGGCCGCTGTTATTTCTCATGGCATTGCACTGCCATTTGTATTTTTAAACAAGCCCCCGCAATGGGTGCGGGGCTTACCGGCTTAAGCCGATACAGTTGGCAACATAAAGTGCATGGCATAGCGTCGGAGCCGGGGCGGGGCTTACCGCGATGGGGGCGGGGCTTACCGGCATAAGCCCGGTACAGCTGGCAACATGCACTGCATGGCATAGCGTCGGAGCCGGAGGCGGGGCTTACCGCGATGGGGGCGGGGCTTACAGGCATAAGCTTGGTACAGCTGGCAACATGCTCTGCATGGCATAGCGTCGGTGCCGGAGGCGGGGCTTACCGCGATGGGGGCGGGGCTTACCGGCATAAGCCCGGTACAGCTGGCAACATGCACTGCGTGGCATAGCGTCGGAGAAGGGGGCGGGGCTTACCGGCATAAGCCCGGTACAGCTGGAAACATGCACTGCATGGCATAGCGTCGGAGCCGGAGGCGGGGCTTACCGCGATGGGGGCGGGGCTTACCGGCATAAGCCCGGTACAGCTGGCAACATGCACTGCATGGCATAGCGTCGGAGCCGAAGGCGGGGCTTACCGCGATGGGGGCGGGGCTTACCGGCATAAGCCCGGTACAGCTGGCAACATGCACTGCATGGCGTAGCGTCGGAGCCGGAGGCGGGGCTTACCGCGATGGGGGCGGGGCTTACCGGCATAAGCCCGGTACAGCTGGCAACATGCACTGCATGGCATGGCGTCGGAGCCGGAGGCGGGGCTTACCGCGATGGGGGCGGGGCTTACCGGCATAAGCCCGGTACAGCTGGCAACATGCACTGCATGGCATAGCGTCGGAGCCGGGGGGCGGGGCTTACCGCGTCATGCCCGATAAAGTTTGCAACTATGGCAACATGCAAAGCTATCTGCCACCTCTTCAGGAGACGCAACACTTCATTTCCTTTGGCGCTTGGTCGGCTGTTGCTTCTCATGGCATAGCAACCCCATTTTTTTTACACATTCCCCCATTCAAATGACATTTCTGTAGAGGCAGCACGGTGGCTCAGTGGTTAGCACACTAACCTTGCAGCGCTGTGGTCCTGGGTTCAAATCCCACTAAGGGCAACATCTGCGAAGAGTTTGAATGTTCTCTGTGTTTGTGTAGGTTTCGTCTGGGTACTCCGGTTTCCTTCCAAAAACAAACAAAATATGTATATATATATTGGATTACAGAGGATTGCATAGCATTTAGTTGGCGCAGGGGGCGGGGCTTACCAGCTTAAGCCCGGTACTGTTGGCAACATGCAATGCTTACTGCCACCCCTTCAGCAGACGCAACACTTTTTTTTCTTTTCGCGCTGGGGCCGCTGTTATTTCTCATGGCATTGCACTGCCATTTGTATTTTTAAACAAGCCCCCGCAATGGGTGCGGGGCTTACCGGCTTAAGCCGATACAGTTGGCAACATAAAGTGCATGGCATAGCGTCGGAGCCGGGGCGGGGCTTACCGCGATGGGGGCGGGGCTTACCGGCATAAGCCCGGTACAGCTGGCAACATGCACTGCATGGCATAGCGTCGGAGCCGGAGGCGGGGCTTACCGCGATGGGGGCGGGGCTTACAGGCATAAGCTCGGTACAGCTGGCAACATGCCCTGCATGGCATAGCGTCGGAGCCGGAGGCGGGGCTAACCGCGATGGGGGCGGGGCTTACCGGCATAAGCCCGGTACAGCTGGCAACATGCACTGCGTGGCATAGCGTCGGAGCCGGGGGCGGGGCTTACCGGCATAAGCCCGGTACAGCTGGAAACATGCACTGCATGGCATAGCGTCGGAGCCGGAGGCGGGGCTTACCGCGATGGGGGCGGGGCTTACCGGCATAAGCCCGGTACAGCTGGCAACATGCACTGCATGGCATAGCGGCGGAGCCGAAGGCGGGGCTTACCGCGATGGGGACGGGGCTTACCGGCATGGCGTCGGAGCCGGAGGCGGGGCTTACCGCGATGGGGACGGGGCTTACCGGCATAAGCCCGGTACAGCTGGCAACATGCACTGCATGGCATGGCGTCGGAGCCGGAGGCGGGGCTTACCGCGATGGGGGCGGGGCTTACCGGCATAAGCCCGGTACAGCTGGCAACATGCACTGCATGGCGTAGCGTCGGAGCCGAAGGCGGGGCTTACCGCGATGGGGGCGGGGCTTACCGGCATAAGCCCGGTACAGCTGGCAACATGCACTGCATGGCATAGCGTCGGAGCCGGGGGGGGGCGGGGCTTACCGCGTCATGCCCGATAAAGTTTGCAACTATGGCAACATGCAATGCTATCTGCCACCTCTTCAGCAGACGCAACACTTCATTTCCTTTGGCGCTTGGTCGGCTGTTGCTTCTCATGGCATAGCAACCCCATTTTTTTTACACATTCCCCCATTCAAATGACATTTCTGTAGAGGCAGCACGGTGGCTCAGTGGTTAGCACACTAACCTTGCAGCGCTGTGGTCCTGGGTTCAAATCCCACTAAGGGCAACATCTGCGAAGAGTTTGAATGTTCTCTGTGTTTGTGTAGGTTTCGTCTGGGTACTCCGGTTTCCTTCCAAAAACAAACAAAATATGTATATATATATTGGATTGCATAGCATTTAGTTGGCGCAGGGGGCGGGGCCTACCGGCTTAAGCCCGGTACTGTTGGCAACATGCAATGCTTACTGCCACCCCTTCAGCAGACGCAACACTTTTTTTCTTTTCGCGCTGGGGCCGCTGTTATTTCTCATGGCATTGCACTGCCATTTGTATTTTTAAACAAGCCCCCGCAATGGGTGCGGGGCTTACCGGCTTAAGCCGATACAGTTGGCAACATAAAGTGCATGGCATAGCGTCGGAGCCGGGGCGGGGCTTACCGCGATGGGGGCGGGGCTTACCGGCATAAGCCCGGTACAGCTGGCAACATGCACTGCATGGCATAGCGTCGGAGCCGGAGGCGGGGCTTACCGCGATGGGGGCGGGGCTTACAGGCATAAGCTTGGTACAGCTGGCAACATGCTCTGCATGGCATAGCGTCGGAGCCGGAGGCGGGGCTTACCGCGATGGGGGCGGGGCTTACCGGCATAAGCCCGGTACAGCTGGCAACATGCACTGCGTGGCATAGCGTCGGAGAAGGGGGCGGGGCTTACCGGCATAAGCCCGGTACAGCTGGAAACATGCACTGCATGGCATAGCGTCGGAGCCGGAGGCGGGGCTTACCGCGATGGGGGCGGGGCTTACCGGCATAAGCCCGGTACAGCTGGCAACATGCACTGCATGGCATAGCGTCGGAGCCGAAGGCGGGGCTTACCGCGATGGGGGCGGGGCTTACCGGCATAAGCCCGGTACAGCTGGCAACATGCACTGCATGGCGTAGCGTCGGAGCCGGAGGCGGGGCTTACCGCGATGGGGGCGGGGCTTACCGGCATAAGCCCGGTACAGCTGGCAACATGCACTGCATGGCATAGCGTCGGAGCCGGAGGCGGGGCTTACCGCGATGGGGGCGGGGCTTACAGGCATAAGCTCGGTACAGCTGGCAACATGCACTGCATGGCGTAGCGTCGGAGCCGGAGGCGGGGCTTACCGCGATGGGGGCGGGGCTTACCGGCATAAGGCCGGTACAGCTGGCAACATGCACTGCATGGCATGGCGTCGGAGCCGGAGGCGGGGCTTACCGCGATGGGGGCGGGGCTTACCGGCATAAGCCCGGTACAGCTGGCAACATGCACTGCATGGCATGGCGTAGGACCCGGAGGCGGGGCTTACCGCGATGGGGGCGGGGCTTACCGGCATAAGCATGGTACAGCTGGCAACATGCACTGCATGGCATGGCGTCGGAGCCGGAGGCGGGTCTAACCGCGATGGGGGCGGGGCTTACCGGCATAAGCCCGGTACAGCTGGCAACATGCACTGCGTGGCATAGCGTCGGAGCCGGGGGCGGGGCTTACCGGCATAAGCCCGGTACAGCTCGAAACATGCACTGCATGGCATAGCGTCGGAGCCGGAGGCGGGGCTTACCGCGATGGGGGCGGGGCTTACCGGCATAAGCCCGGTACAGCTGGCAACATGCACTGCATGGCATAGCGGCGGAGCCGAAGGCGGGGCTTACCGCGATGGGGACGGGGCTTACCGGCATGGCGTCGGAGCCGGAGGCGGGGCTTACCGCGATGGGGACGGGGCTTACCGGCATAAGCCCGGTACAGCTGGCAACATGCACTGCATGGCATGGCGTCGGAGCCGGAGGCGGGGCTTACCGCGATGGGGGCGGGGCTTACCGGCATAAGCCCGGTACAGCTGGCAACATGCACTGCATGGCGTAGCGTCGGAGCCGAAGGCGGGGCTTACCGCGATGGGGGCGGGGCTTACCGGCATAAGCCCGGTACAGCTGGCAACATGCACTGCATGGCATAGCGTCGGAGCCGGGGGGGGCGGGGCTTACCGCGTCATGCCCGATAAAGTTTGCAACTATGGCAACATGCAATGCTATCTGCCACCTCTTCAGCAGACGCAACACTTCATTTCCTTTGGCGCTTGGTCGGCTGTTGCTTCTCATGGCATAGCAACCCCATTTTTTTTACACATTCCCCCATTCAAATGACATTTCTGTAGAGGCAGCACGGTGGCTCAGTGGTTAGCACACTAACCTTGCAGCGCTGTGGTCCTGGGTTCAAATCCCACTAAGGGCAACATCTGCGAAGAGTTTGAATGTTCTCTGTGTTTGTGTAGGTTTCGTCTGGGTACTCCGGTTTCCTTCCAAAAACAAACAAAATATGTATATATATATTGGATTGCATAGCATTTAGTTGGCGCAGGGGGCGGGGCCTACCGGCTTAAGCCCGGTACTGTTGGCAACATGCAATGCTTACTGCCACCCCTTCAGCAGACGCAACACTTTTTTTCTTTTCGCGCTGGGGCCGCTGTTATTTCTCATGGCATTGCACTGCCATTTGTATTTTTAAACAAGCCCCCGCAATGGGTGCGGGGCTTACCGGCTTAAGCCGATACAGTTGGCAACATAAAGTGCATGGCATAGCGTCGGAGCCGGGGCGGGGCTTACCGCGATGGGGGCGGGGCTTACCGGCATAAGCCCGGTACAGCTGGCAACATGCACTGCATGGCATAGCGTCGGAGCCGGAGGCGGGGCTTACCGCGATGGGGGCGGGGCTTACAGGCATAAGCTTGGTACAGCTGGCAACATGCTCTGCATGGCATAGCGTCGGAGCCGGAGGCGGGGCTTACCGCGATGGGGGCGGGGCTTACCGGCATAAGCCCGGTACAGCTGGCAACATGCACTGCGTGGCATAGCGTCGGAGAAGGGGGCGGGGCTTACCGGCATAAGCCCGGTACAGCTGGAAACATGCACTGCATGGCATAGCGTCGGAGCCGGAGGCGGGGCTTACCGCGATGGGGGCGGGGCTTACCGGCATAAGCCCGGTACAGCTGGCAACATGCACTGCATGGCATAGCGTCGGAGCCGAAGGCGGGGCTTACCGCGATGGGGGCGGGGCTTACCGGCATAAGCCCGGTACAGCTGGCAACATGCACTGCATGGCGTAGCGTCGGAGCCGGAGGCGGGGCTTACCGCGATGGGGGCGGGGCTTACCGGCATAAGCCCGGTACAGCTGGCAACATGCACTGCATGGCATGGCGTCGGAGCCGGAGGCGGGGCTTACCGCGATGGGGGCGGGGCTTACCGGCATAAGCCCGGTACAGCTGGCAACATGCACTGCATGGCATAGCGTCGGAGCCGGGGGGCGGGGCTTACCGCGTCATGCCCGATAAAGTTTGCAACTATGGCAACATGCAAAGCTATCTGCCACCTCTTCAGGAGACGCAACACTTCATTTCCTTTGGCGCTTGGTCGGCTGTTGCTTCTCATGGCATAGCAACCCCATTTTTTTTACACATTCCCCCATTCAAATGACATTTCTGTAGAGGCAGCACAGTGGCTCAGTGGTTAGCACACTAGCCTTGCAGCGCTGTGGTCCTGGGTTCAAATCCAACTAAGGGCAACATCTGCAAAGAGTTTGAATGTTCTCTGTGATTGTGTAGGTTTCGTCTGGGTACTCCGGCTTAAGCCCGGTACTGTTGGCAACATGCAATGCTTACTGCCACTCCTTCAGCAGACGCAACACTTTTTTTCTTTTGGCGCTGGGGCCGCTGTTATTTCTCATGGCATTGCACTGCCATTTGTATTTTTAAACAAGCCCCCGCAATGGGTGCGGGGCTTACCGGCTTAAGCCGATACAGTTGGCAACATAAAGTGCATGGC
>NW_027209124.1:0-33413 GCF_027789765.1 Dendropsophus ebraccatus
GCAATGGCTAGCCAACTTATAATTTCCATGTTCTGCATAGAAAATATAATAAGTCCAATGTTTTCCTCCTTGGCTCCTGTGCCGCCTCACACCAGATGCCATCTGCACTTGGATAAAAAGGAGGAATGTAGATTTTGTAATGCTCCGGGTTTTGCCAGCAGCGATGCTGTAAGGGTCGTTCAGCGCACATTTGTAATAAAAACGCTGGAAGGATCCTAAGCTAAACAAATTTTGGTCTTACAGTTTGTTTCTTTAGAAATTTAGGTTTGTTCAGCAATTGCTGTAAAAACGCAGCAGTGTGACGCTGGACAATGAGCGCACAGTGTTAGTGCAAGGGGTGTGCAAAGGAAAGCAAATATGGAGGTGAACGTCCTTCTTGTGTGAGTAAAAAGAAAGTAGCAAGGAAGCCAACTACATTGTCCTCATGTTTTAAACACCTGTAATTAAAGGGGTTGACAATCCCTTTTAGTCTTCTGTCATAGGCTGATCACATCTGCAGAAAGGCCTACAGATCACCTGTAATTTGTGTTTTATGTGCCTACAGCCCCACCACAGGTGAGATAAAGCATTACACAGCTCCCATTAAAATGAATTGACAGATATAATGAACCTTCCAAAGAAAGAGAGACCCTTTCCACTCTGGCTAATGGATGAGAATCCTCTCTTCATGTTCCTGATTGGACCCTCATTTATTACGAATTTAATGGTGCGTTTACACAGACAGATTTATCTGACAGATTTTAGAAGCCAAAGCCAGGAATGGATTTGAGAAGAGGAGAAATCTCAGTCTTTCCTTTATGACCTGTTCCCTGTTTATAGACTGTTCCTGGCTTTGGCTTCACAAATCTGTCAGATAAATCTCTCTGTGTAAACGCATCATAACCTGCTGATATCTCCCTTTTGTGCACAGAGTGCTAAGGATGAAGATAATTATCTTACCTTCATCCTCGTTTGCTTCTTGAGTCAGGGCTGTGGAGTCAGAGTTGTGGAGTTGGAGCTAGTTTTGGAATTGAGTTGGAATTTTTTTTTTATAATTGAGTTTTTATATGAATTTTATAAATGTTTCTCATTAACATATTTTATGTTCTCTTAGGCTATGTTCACATAACGTATATTCTCGTAAAACCACAGCCGTTGTACAACGGCCGTGATTATTACAAAAATATACGTTACATTGCCGTCTATGGGATCTTGGCCGGATCGAATACACATAGTATACGCTCCGGCCGGTATCCCTAGCGGCGCTGCAAACAACTGACATGTCAGTTTTCTGCGGCCGCTGTTCATTGAATAGCAGCCGTAGAAAACCATGTCAGTGCACACTATGCTGGAAGAGTCAATTGTGTGTGGGGAGATCTGTGCTGTTCTTTTCCTGGATGATGGATGATTGTATATAAGCAGCAGTGTAATATGAAGATATCCTGTGTCATATAGAAAAGAAAGACAAGCCATACGTAGTGCAGCAGTAACCTTTGTTCTCAATGTGGTGTTTTCTCTCTGGGAGAAGATTGTAAGTTTTTCTTCAGTGTGCTATGGCTACAGGAGGTTGTGTGTATGTGTGTGTGTGTGCGCACTATGGCTGCAGCAGGCTGTGTGTGTGTGTGTGTGTGTGTGCACTATGGCTACAGCTGACTATGTGTGTGCACTATGGCTGCAGCAGGCTGTCTGTGCGTGCATGCGCTATGACTGCAGCAGGCTGTGTGTGTGTGGGTGTGCTATGGCTGCAGCAGGCTGTGTGTGTGTGTGAGTATATGTATGTGTGCTATGGCTGCAGCAGACTGTGTGTGTGTGCTATGGCTGTAGCAGGCTGTGTGTAGGTGTGCTATGGCTGCAGCAGGCTGTGTGTGTGTGTGTGCGTGCAATGGCTGCAGCAGACTGTGTGTGTGCTATGGCTGCAGCAGACTGTGTGTTATGGCTGCAGCAGGCTGTGTGTGGGTGTTCTGTGGCTGCAGCAGGCTGTGTGTAGGTGTGCTATGGCTGCAGCAGGCTGTGCGTGTGCTATGGCTGCAGTGGGCTGTGTGTGTGCGTGTCATGGCTGCAGCAGGCTGTACAGACAATCTGAAGGACTCTGTAGCACTGCTCCCAGGTCCTGTTCACAGCAGCTAGTATCCTGCAGCTCTCATAGCTGCAACGCCACGTCCCTGGCTGAGTGCCTGCCCGCTCAGCCAATCTGTGACTAGGGGGTTACTGTTGCTCAGCCGGGCCGTGACATTGCAACTGGAAGAGTCGGGAGACACAAGGAAGGGTGGGTTCCTTTGTTTATTATTTTATTATTTATTATTATATAGTCTGCCGGAAAGAAGAGAAAGGGGGAACATGATCGAAACCTTTAATATGTTAAAGGACTAAATATGGTTCAAGAGCAAAGTGTTTTTAGACAGAAACTGAACTCAAGCAACGTGAGAAAGTATTACTTTACTGAAAGAGTAGTAGGTGCTTGGAACAAACTGCTGCGTGAATCTACAATCGCAGAATTTAAACGCCTGCCATAAACATATATCTATCCTAAGATAATAACAATCATAAGAAAGTAAATATTAAAAGGGCAGATTAGATGGACCAGGTGGTCTTTTTCTGCTGACAATCTTCTATGTTTCTATGACTACCTGGCATGAGCCCACCTCTTAACATAGATTTAAAATGGCGGCTATGATTGATCATTGTTGGTGGCAGAAAAATGCACAGTGGTTCTTACTATCCAAGGTTCTTACCTATGCTTTACTTTTTCAGAAATGTATTAACCATCTTTCCAGTCACACAAGGAGACATCTTCCCCATCTTCTCATGATTACACAACTACATTATACTGAGAATTCCAGTAATCTCATCTTCTGTCCTTTTTGAAGACTTCTTGGGCTTTATGCTATTTATATTCAGGAGGTTACGATGAAAGGATCCGACCTGCTCACATTCTGTTAAGGAGTTACCACATATTTCAGTAATGCAGAATGCATGAGAACGGGCAGGCTATATGAAAGGCTTATACATGGGAAGAGGGAGGTGAAACCAACGAGTCCAGGACGGGTAATGTTAGGTTCGTAGACCAAAAATCCTAAAAATAACTACAACCTGCACCCCTTGTATAATACATATGATATTATGTGTCTTATGGCTGCAGTGTTCCGTCTGACAAAATATTAAACTCCTGAAGGAGCATTCCAGGAAAGGTGAACCTGGAACGCACATGGTGAGGAGACCTAATGTGGGTATGCTACCATCGTCTGAGCACCAGAACATGTGGTGTAACTGCTGTCTCTTGCTCTGCCAGTCAGTGGTTGTCTTGGTAAACTACATTGTCCAACTTTTGTGCAGAACCTATGTGTAGAGGACAACCCTGCTTAGAGCCACGGCCTTACAGGGGATGTAAGTTGAGAGTGAATTCCCCTAACTGAACCATGTGTATAGCTAGCACTGGCCTAATTGAGCTTCGCTGAGTTAACGTAGAGTGCCCCGGCAAGTTTTCTTAATATGCCCACTGGGGAAGAAGAGTTGCCACCATTCTCACCTGAAATAGCCATGCCACCAGTAAAAAATGCTTTGGTCAACTATTTCTGTGTGGCTCTGATTTATGGTGTTTAACCTGCTAACTGGCTTTTACTCTTCCCCCATGCATAGTACATGTGGGCCTGCCATCCACTCTACACAATGTTGCCCCACATGTGGCCCCCCTCTACATGGCCCAAACTGTACCCATGGCTGTACCTTAACCTCTACTGTGAGTCTATTGTGACCCATGTATAAAGTGGAAACATTGCATTAGATTAGAAAAAGGGAAAAAAGCGCCAAGGCATAGGTATATACTGTATATAGAAAGTAATGGCCATGCTACCTACTGATACAGCTGGGCTTTAGGCTGCAGGATACCCACATATAATGTGACTTTACCAGTTATATCCAGAGCTTAATTGTCCAGCTCTACTTGTGCTTTATTTGAGTTGGATTATGGTAGAATTGTATTATGGTGGTTGGGGATTAGGGTCCGTTCACACTATGGAATCTTAGCAGAACTTCAAGAGGAGTTCGCGTTGGGGACTCTGCTTCAAGTTCCTTCTGTACCATTGACATGTCAATTCTTTGGGCGGATGGCGGAGTGCACGAGAGATGTCCTATTAAATCAATGGGACAGGTGGAACTTCAAGCAGAGTCCCTGCCGCGGACTTCTTTAGTGTGGACTACCCCTTATAGTTTTTTTTATGTATAGAGTATAACACTTTTGCATTATGATGGTCAGGTCATGTTGGGGATTGTAATTTTCTATAGTGTTCTATGTACAGAAGATAATCAGTTTTATTATGATCACATTGGTTGTTGTAATGTTCAGAGGTCAGTCATGTTGGGGGTTGCAATATTCTATGCATACAGTATTATAAAACTGTATTATGACCTTGTATACTGCTTAGGTCATGTGCGGTTTAGTGTTCTACACAAAGTATAACAGAATTATATCATTGTTTATGCTCTGGGTAGTAGTGCTGTGTGTAAAGAGTACAGTAGAAATGTATTCTGATTGTGGCTAGTTGTTGGTCATGTTGGGGTTGTAGACTTATCAGATAATACTGTAAGACAGCTTTGCAAGAACAATGACATCACTGTACTCTGATCATGATGTAACTGCATCTCCATATTGCTACTGTATTCTTATATGGCATGGTATTTTTCCTCAGGGACCGGGTCCTAGTTACACGCATGTCCGTACCACTGCCTTTCTTACAGATTTTGGAGCATTTCATGAACTATTTCAAAACTCCCCTCATAGAGGCCACATCATTTAAGAGGTTTTCGGGATGAGAACTTGGACTTAGATTAACAAGAAATGCCTTAGACAGCTGTCTGTCAGCAGAGTCTGCAGGACGCCAATTGTGCATCACGCTTGACAAACATCTGAACGAGAAGAGCTGGAACCCAGCAACCATCTGCAGCCGCCACTCCGCTCGGGTACAGTACCTCTTTACAGCATCAGCCTTTCCTTCGTGTTGTAATGGAACATTTTTCAAGTCAATGTGCCTGCTTTATTTTTCCAGTAGCCAAGAATTCAGTCATCTTGTTCTCCATCTTTAAACAAGGAGTCTGTTCAGTCTGAATAAAACAGCCTTGTCATGGAAAAAGTTGTGCAGCGAAGCATTACACTGTCATAAAATGGTCAGATTTTGCTATCTTAGCAAATCTTACATACCAGCCCCATACACATAAACCCTGTTCGAAGAGAATTGCATCATGTTAACAAGTCTTTACAGATCCGCTTGTCTTAAAGGGGCAAGTGTGCTTCAGAAAACCCATTTTGTGGTACCCTATTCGGGAGCTCCATCAAACAGCCGTCTCCAATTGACATTTTTATGAATTACAGAAACAGTTCTTTGAATTCAATGGTCAGCATATATTATTATTATTATTTAGGGTATATTCACACGAACGGGCTCGCAGCGAGATTCTCGCTGCGAGCCCGGCAGGTCCTGGCAGTTCCCATACACTACATACTTGCTGCGGTCTAAACGACCGCAGCGAGTATGTAATTCTGCCGCCCTTAACCCCTTCTGCTCCCGGCCGGCTCCCCCGCTGTAAGCATACTTTACCTGTCCTTGCTGCACGGGGTCCCGGAGTCCTGCTCTCCCGTCCAGCCAATTAGTGTGTTGCCCAGCCGCAGCCACTGATTGGCCGGACGGGAGAGCAGGACGCCGGACCCGTGCGGTCGTTTAGACGGCAGCAAGTATGTAGTGTATGGGAACTGCCAGGACCTGCCGGGCTCGCAGCGAGAATCTTGCTGCGAGCCCGTTCGTGTGAATATACCCTTATAAAGCGCCCTTAGTTCCAGAGCGCTATACAAGCAATAAGGGGTTTACAAACAGGAACAATACAAGATCAAAACACATTGAAGGAAAATGGCAGACTGGTACATGGGGGAAGAGGACCCTGCCTGCGAGGGCTTACAATCTATAAGGTACTGGCAGAGAAACAGGAGGTAAAGTGCAGCCAGTCATGTGTGATGCAGAATTATTGTAGGTTGTAGCCTAATTTGAAGAGATGGGTTTTAAGGTTTAGAAGGACTTGATGGTGGATGAGAGCCAGATGTGTCGGGGTAGTGAGTTCCAGAGTATGGGGGAGGCTCAGACAAAATCTTGGAGTCGGTTGTGTGAGGTACCAACAAGAGGGGGCACAAAAGAAGGTCGCTGGAGGATCAAAGGTTACATGAGGGACAGGGACAGGTTGTGGATGGCCTTGTAAGTCATGGTCAACAAGTTAAAGTGATTACGTTGGACAATGGGGAGCCAGTGAAGGGAATGGCAGAGGGGGAAGGCAGAGGCAAAGCGAGGGGAAAGGTGGATTAGTTACATAGTTACATAGTTACATAGTTACATAGTTAATACGGTTGAAAAAAGACACATGTCCATCAAGTTCAACCAAGGAGGGGATGGATACAGGAAAGGGGGAGGGGTGATAGGTTCTATACATATGCATTTATATTATTTTGCTCTAAGAACTTGTCTAGCCCTGTTTTGAAGCCCTCTACTGTTGTTGCTGTGACCAGATCCTGTGGTAGACTGTTCCACAGATTCACAGTTCTCATTGTAAAGAAGGCTTGTCGCCTCCGGAGATTGAACCTTTTTTTTCTCCAGGCGGAGGCAGTGCACCCTTGTCCTTTGAGGGGGTTTTTCCCCATATTTCTTGTAGGGGCCATTTATATATTTAAATAAGTTAATCATATCTCCCCTTAAACGTCTCTTCTCCAGACTAAACAAATGTAATTCTATTAATCTCTCCTCATAACTAAGATGCTCCATTCCCCTTATTAGTTTAGTTGCCCGTCTTTGTACCCTCGCCAGCTCTAGAATATCCTTTTTATGAATCGGGTTCCAGAACTGGACAGCATACTCCAGATGAGGCCGCACCAAAGCTTTATAAAGCGATAATATTATATCCCTGTCCCGTGAGTCCATGCCTGTTTTAATGCATGACAATATCCTGCTGGCCTTAGAAGCAGCTGACTGACATTGTGTGCTGTTCTGTAGTCTATTATCTACAAGTACACCCAGATCCTTCTCCATCAGTGACTCTCCTAGAGTAACTCCCCCCAGGACATATGATGCATGCGGGTTATTAGTACCAAGGTGCATAACTTTACATTTATCCACATTAAACCTCATTTGCCAAGTGGACGCCCAAACACTCAGTGTGTCTAAGTCATCCTGTAACATCTGCACATCCTCCATAGACTGTACTGTACTACAAAGCTTGGTGTCATCTGCAAAGATAGAAACATTGCTGTTAATTCCATTCTCAATATCATTAATAAACAAGTTAAACAGAAGAGGGCCCAGTACTGACCCTTGGGGTACACCACTTATTACCGGGGACCATTCAGAGTAGGAATCAGACCCATCAGATGTCCATGAGGAACTGTGTCAAACGCTTTTGCAAAATCCAGGTACACGATATCCACAGCCGCGCCGCCATCCAGGCTTCTACTTACCTCTTCATAGAAACATATTAGGTTGGTTTGACAGCTTCTGTCCTTAGTAAAGCCATGCTGGTTATCACTTATAATACTATTAGCCACTACATATTCCTGGATGTAGTCCCTTATAAGCCCCTCAAATAGTTTCCCCACAATGGACGTTAAGCTTACAGGTCTATAGTTACCTGGGGAAGTTCGAGAGCCCTTTTTGAAGATCGGCACTACATTTGCCTTACGCCAGTCCCTCGGCACAATACTAGTAAGCAAAGAATCACGGAATATTTCATACAAGGGTAGAGAAATTACAGAACTGAGTTCCCTAAAAACTCTGGGGTGTAATCCATCAGGCCCTGGAGCTTTGGTTACATTGAGTTTGTTTAATTTATCTTGGACCATATCTATAGTAAACCAGTTCAGTACATTACATGTGTTAGCAGCACTGCCCCCACCCACCTCAGTACTGGCCCCACCCACAACAGCTCCATCCTCTTCTTTTGTATATACAGAGCTGAAGAACCCATTAAGTAACTCAGCTTTCTCCTGATCCCCAGTTATTAATTCCCCGTCGCCATTATTTAGGGGTCCTACATGCTCTGACCTTGGTTTTTTTGCATTAATATATTTGAAGAATTTTTGGGGTTTCTTTTGCTATCTATAGCTACCTGCCTTTCATTGTGAATTTTTGCTGCTTTTATTACATTTTTACAGGTTTTGTTGACTTCTTTGTAATGTTTAAATGCTACAGCTGACCCCTCTGATTTATATTTTTTGAATGCCCCTTTTTTCTCATTTATAGCCCTTCTAACCTCGGTTGTAAGCCATGTGGGATTGGATTTTAACCGTTTATATTTGTTACCCATAGGAATATATTTGGCAGTACAGTTATTTAATGTGGATTTGAAGATTTCCCATTTATTAGCTGTATCAGTATGCGACAGCAGCCGCTCCCAGTCTATGCCCTGAAGTTCTGCCCTTAACCCAGGAAAATTGGCCCTTTTAAAATTAAGAGTTTTTGCCCTCCCAACATGTTTTTCTTTTCTACACTTTAAGCTAAAAGTCACTATATTGTGGTCACTATTACCCAGGTGTTCATGGACAGTGACATCCCCAACCAGCTCAGCGTTGTTAGAAATAACTAGATCCAACAAGGCATCACTTCTAGTTGGCTCCTCCACAAACTGGCCCAGAAAATTATCCTGCAGGAGGTTAAGAAATTCCCTCCCCTTTGTGGTTTTAGTTGGGCAGCAGAGTTAAGAATAGACTGGAGGGCAGTGAGGCTGTTAGATGGTAGACCTGAAAGGAGGATGTTACACTAGTACAGTTTTGTGGAGTCAGGTGTGAGAAGAGAGCAGATTCGGGAAATATTTTTGAGGTGAAGCCAGCAGGAGGTGGTCAGGGTCTGGATGTGCGGTTTAAAAGACAAAGGTAAGTCCAAGGCAGTGGACTTGGGGGACAGGGGAATGAGTGCAGCTATTGGTAGTGATTGATAGATTAGACGGTGAAGTGGAGCGAGATGGGGAAAGATGATTAGTTCTGTTTTGTGCATGTTGAGTTTTAGAAAGCGGGGGGAGCAGAAGTAAGATATAGCCGATAGACACTCTGGGATCCTGGATAGCAAAGAGGTGACATCTGGACCGGTCTCAGTGTCATCGGCATAGAGGTTGAAGCCGTGGGATTCTATGATGTGTCCCAGGACAGAGGTATAGATGGAGAAGAGAAGAGGCCTGAGTACAGAGCCTTGGGGGACACCAACAGTGAGGGGGCGAGGAGAGGAGGTAGTGTGGGAGACATTAAAAGTGCGGTTGGAGAGATAAAAGGAGATTCAGGAGAGGGCTAAGCTAGTGACGCCAAGGAATGAAAGAGTTTGTAGGAGAGTGGTCAACTGTGTCAAAGACAGAAGATAGGTTAAGGCAGAAGAAGGGAGTTGAAGGTGTTAAACAGTTGCCTAGGGTTGTGAGATAAGAAAGATATGAGGAAAGTAAAGTAGTCCTGTTCAGCAGAGGTAAGGGCAGATTTGAAGTCAAGGAGTGCTTGCCTGTATGTCTGGAAGTCTTCCTTGGAGTGGGTTTCCTTCCAACGCCGCTCAGCAGCTCTGGACACTCGCCTTAGTTGTTTGGTTAGGTCGGTGTGCCAGGGATGCCTGTTGATGCGTAATGTTCCGTTTTGCGAGGGAGGGGCGACAGAGTCAAGAGCTGAGGTAATTGTGGAATCACTGAAGGTTGCGGCTGCGTCAGTGTCATTTGGAGAAGATATGGTTGAGAGTGGCAGGAGGGAGTCAGAAAGTGTTTGAATGTTAAGGTGTCTAAGGTTCCTGCGAGGGTGGGCAAAGTTCTTGACTAGGGAGGTGGATGAGGAAAAGAGAGAGGAGAATGTGGAGAGGTGTGCTAGTGAGGTCAGATATGGGACAGGAAAAGATAAGGTCCAGAGTGTGGTCCTTTTTGTGAGGAGGAACACTTTGTGAGGCCGAAGGAAGGGGCTAGTAATAGGAGTTTGGAGGTAGCTGTTTGAGGTGTGTCGATGGGAATGTTGAAGTAGACCATGATGATGGTGGGAATATCTGTTGAGAGGAAGTGCAATAGCCAAGTGTTAAATTAGTCAAGAAAAGTGGTTGCGGAGCCTGGTGGTCGGTAGATAAGGGCAACTTGGAGGTTGGAAGGGAAATAGATACAGACAGAGTGTACTCCAAAGGAGGTGAGGGCAGGGAGAGGAGGGATTGGGGTAAAGGAGATGGTTCTATTAGCAGCAGGCCAATCCCGCCACCCTGTTTATTGCCATTGCAAGGGGTGTGATGCATCCTTTAAGGGATACCTGTCATCCCCAGTATAGGGGGATCTAGCAGGGGGTCAGGAGCCTGTCACCCTGACACGGGAGGTGACAGGTCCTCTTTAATGTAATGCATCCTTTCTCCTGTGGTGGTGCTGCAGGATATTTGAACACTTGCTAATCGCCCGCAGTTAAATAGTCTAATCAGTTTACTTTCAGGGTAACCTTCTAAACAAAAGAGGCTGTTCAATGTGGACAATTCCTTTAAAGAAAAGTTATGGTTATAATTGTTAGTAACATCAATTATGCAGTCAATATTAATTCCTGGCATTTTCTATTAATTGTCTATATCAATATCTGATCAGTGAGAGTCTGATCAATCGGTATCAATCAGTAACTTTATATTAATTAATTATTATGTATCAATATTACTTTTATTAGGGGGTATCAATGATTTTATGGGGTATGGGGGTCTTCTTTCTTCGCATTGTCTTGTACCCTCAATCCCAGTCACAATAGGTTTGAGTGGTGTTCAAGGTAAGAGGCAAAAAGTGTCCAATCTTCCAAAGTGATGTCAGGAAGGGCTCCAATGCGCTCCCCATGAGCCCCACTCCAGTGCCTATGTGACACCCCACCCCCGACTAAATAATCTGACTTTTTCTACATAGACAAACCCTATGCAGAAAATAAACTGTCAGCAGTGGGACAGAGGCCAGGAGTATTAATATGTGGAGAATGCACATACTTCTACAAATATGTTTATCTCTCTTACTGACCCGGTATCAATTTTCAGCATGAACTGCTTTCAATTTCCCATGACTGAGCAATGTGTGTTTGCATGTGGATTATTAATCTGTGTGTCTTGGCACTGACCTGGTGATCAAGATCTGGATGGTCTTATTGTGGAGAGTTGTCTGGAAATTCATAAAGTGAAAAAGAGAAACCTAAATAGAGATGGGGCATGCAATATAGCCTCCTCTTCCACAAATCTCATTTAGGTCTCCAGTTCAGTGTACATGATCATGTACACCAGGTCTTTTCCTAGTCCATGAGTTGGCCTGAGTTTCAATCCTTCATACCTTCAGAAGCCCATCATCCTGTTATCTATTATCATTTTGGTTTTTATTTTCTGGCTCAGCTAGGTCTTATGGTTTTAACTAGGGATGGTCCGAAACTGCTGAGGTTCGGGTTCGTATGAACCCGAACGCTCGGCATCAGATTCCCGCTGTCTGCCCGCTCCGTGCAGTGGGTGGATACAGCGGGAGGACCGCCTGGAAAACTGGGATACAGCCTATGGCTATGGCTGTATCCCAGTTTTCCAGGCGGTCCTCCCGCTGTATCCACCCTCTCCACGGAGAGGGCAGACAGCGGGAATCTTTGCCGAGAGTTCAGGTTCGTACATTTTCCTGGCTTGGTTTTCTGTCCTCCTGGCGCATAATCTGCATTATATTCTGCATCCTAACTATGTGTGTGGCTTTACCTTGACTTTTGCACTGTTTTGAAGCCACCACCAACATGGCACTGCTTTAAAGACCACATCCTGGGAATTTCCAGGCTATACTGGAACAATCCAATCCAATCATGGTAAACCGTAAGCAAGTACCACCAAGAAATCTCAGGATTGAAATCAATGCTAGTACCTGATGGTGCCAACTAGAAATCAGATTTGCTAAGGCGCTCTCAGTCATCTATATTCATCAGATTGTTACCCTTTTTTTCTGCTGGGAACTGGAATATAACTGAAGCATTGGGCACTGGGTACTGCCTATATCATTAAGCATTGGGCTCTGGATAATGACTGTGCTACTGACTAGAGGAGACCAGACACCATGTAAAACACTGACCAGCAGCCTCAAAATTTTGGCTGCTCCACTAACCACCATGTATCATTTACCACCAACTACTTGCCACTGATCTCTCTCCTAAATACCAGTTTCTGAATGCTCAATGTACCTTTCCCCACCAAGATCCAAACTGCTTGACTAACAGGTCCTGAACATAACACCAATCTCCAACTATTAAACACTTGATGCCATTTCAGACACTGTTTGCACCACCAAGTATCAGGGCCTAAATGCTGAATTTGCCACTTACCACCAACTACCAGACACTCATTTCTCTTCCCCTATCTGGGCCCAAATTAATACATTGTTTGAAACAAGAAAGAAGGCAGATAAGGGGCCAGGTGGTAACCCCACTCAACCCTGACTTCAATGGGCTGTCAGAAGGATCTAAGGATCATTCAGTTCCCCCCTCCTGCTGCTCCCTTCTTGCTGTTTGTGTTTGTAATGGCACAGTGCAGTGAGCGGGGAACAAGGGGGAAGTGAGCGCTGAACTGATAGGTCGGTACTCACCTCCTCAACGCATCGGGCTGTGTAATATGGACTTGAAGTCACTGTAAGTCCCTCTCTCTATAAGAGGTGAACCTGCTATACCAGCTTCCTATCTCCCCTGCCAACAGATAACACACCATAGTTTGGAATTTGGCTAAATATTTTATGGCATACATCAGGTTATGGCATACAGCTGGGTCAAGTCTGCACCAAAAAATGGCGTGCCAAATGGCCCAGCTCCCAACCAGACCTTGTCTGGTTGATCATTGCTATGATCGCAACACAATGCGTGGCACATGGTCATCACAGTCAACATCATCAGACATCTCAGCAGATCAGGAAGGCCTTAGCTCAAGAAGAATTCTGGAGGGAAACCCATTTTCCCGTAAGCGCAATGCTTTCTTATGCTTATTGTGATGTGAATTTAACATATCCCTTCTATTGAGCTTCCTATCTTAGCTCCAGCATTTGGGGTAGAAATTACCCAAGGCCATGTTGCTTTCCATAGGTGGAAACCACAAGCAAAAAACTCAGCAAAACTTATGGAAGTCATTGCACAACACATTTGCATTAGTCACTAATTCCTTGGGCACATCTTACAATACCTCCAAATATATTGTTTACATCAGAGTCCTAAAGTTTCAGTTTACTTCTGCACCTGGTGATAATGCATCAATATACTACATACAAAACTTTCCATGATGGATGGAGAATTTTGTACCCACATTAAAGCAGTTTTCAGAGATCGTGTTTCTTAGGAATTTTTAAATGACACGTTTATCCAAGAACTGAAATTTACTTGGGTAAATGACCCATGTAGTCTACCTCGCCTGGTAACATCCCGCCATCATATGAGTATATATAGGACTTTACATCTGTAGTATCTGATGTGCGTCTTTTATGATCTCTTAATCCTGATTCATATAAAATGTTTCATAGACTCCCACCTGCAGCAACGAACCATAGAGCATCTCTGTATTTACACTAAGTCAACGGGAATGACATGTGATGGTGCTACAGAAGCTACACCTCGGCTTATATTGCATGCTCTCTGCCGCTCTTAGACGGGACTTTGAATGGGAAGTTCTGTTCTAGTTTTGATAACAATCTTCCATTGCAAATCCAGTGACTGACAGTAAAAATAAAGTTCGGGAGAAAGAAAGGCAGAGATCGGGGGCTGGCTCCAATTCAATTGCCAGGAGTATTTATGTGCCTTTTCCAAAGGTTTTTACAGGATTTAACTTGATAAGTCCACAAACACCATCAAACAAAAATGATCTGATACGTTGCTACATCAAAAACATTGTGTTCAGCAGGCTGGGCACCATAATGTTTCACTTACTTTAGCCTAATCACGAAAAGCCACTCCAGACAAGCAAAGATTGGGCATGGTGACATTTATAAAGGGTTTCTTGTACAACCTGTAATAATATTGCATAGAGAACACAAAATATAGGTATTCTTATATTGCTACCATTTTTGCTATACAGTTATTTCTGAAAAACCTGGTAGGGCGCTAACAATGCTGTTAGGGTCAATGGCACAGTATATGCCAGTACACACAGAAATGAGTCAGTTCATGTTGTTGGCTTAGAATTTTCTATGGGTCTCCTGATCTATCCTTTTTGTTGCCAGCTCTCTGCACAGGTGATTTTTTTTTTACAATTCTGGGGGTACATACATAGACAAAAATCAGACATTACAGAGATCTACATATAATTATCCATACATGAGGAGTGAGGTCCCTGCTCGCATGCATGAGCTTACGGACTATTAGGAGGGGATGCGAGACAAAATGGCAGAGGGGCAAAGTCCTTCCTTTTTAGCATGGTTTATAAATATCTTTATGCCATCTTTATAAATAAGGCAGTGCAGTTAAAGGTGGGTTAACCAGTCACCAACCAATGCCTGCTACAGGCTTGACTTTGCTTCCATGATTGTCTGCTTCGGCCCTAGTTACTTGTCCAGCATGCATGCCTCCTGTCCATCCCTAGGCTCTCTTTTGGCACAGCACTTATGCTTCTGTACATGAGCAACCTAAGAATTGTCTCTAGTAAAGTTAATGCCACTGTAAAGAGACTGGGAAACCCCTTACTATGAAGTTTAAATAGATGTTTCATGCTATGTGGATAGCCTAACCATCATAAAATATGTGGTGGACGCCATGATATGTAATGTACGTCTTTGTATAATTTGCATTATGATTGGTATTTAAGTGGTTGTAGTCCAGGCACAAGCGAGAGTTGCATGTAGCCTTTTTGTACGGCAGCCAATATATGTGTTACAGAGATGATGCACCTATTATTCTCATTAAATATGTTCCTTTAATATGTCCATGACGTTACAGAACATATTGTAAGAGTCCAGCCAAAGCCTTATCAAATTGGCTGTAACTGCTGTCCCTTGTTCAGCCAACAGCAGTCATCATGGGACTGTTCCTCCCTTAATATGACCCTCCCTAATTAACGGCCCCCTTGGCTTAGGAGGGGGTTAGGGTGTACCTTTTCCTAAGTGGAAATTCAGTACCCAACCTAGTTGTAAGAAGTGGAAACTTGCTACACACTCCTAATATCACAGGAAGTGTAAATAGCACATACAAACACTATGAGTCATTATTGCCGTGTACTGACCTGAGACACCATCTTAGTCTCCTAACTCTTCTTACTGCACACTGATCGGTGCCTTTTTTATACCTAAACCATCGATCCTACATACATACTTTCTTGACTGATTAGTGCAGGGCCAGAAACCGTCTGGCGGAGGGACGCCTTACCCAGCGGTCCCACAAATAGTATAGGTAGGGTATAACAGGGTCACCTTACCCGACAGTACCCTAGCTTTGTAATAACCTATCTACACCTCTATTGCACATTTATGGAATAATTGCACTTTCTATGTAATCTGCACTTTATGAATTTCTAATAAAGCTGCTTTTTGTACAATACTCGTCTCTGGGCTCACCACAATAGTCCTTTTTCCTT
The DNA here is from genome assembly GCF_027789765.1 of Dendropsophus ebraccatus. Taxonomy (NCBI): domain Eukaryota; kingdom Metazoa; phylum Chordata; class Amphibia; order Anura; family Hylidae; genus Dendropsophus; species Dendropsophus ebraccatus. Next base: position 15,528 of record NW_027209124.1, read on the forward strand.
ACTTTCCTTTGTTTGTACTTCAGACTTGTGGGAGCCACATATAGAACTATTCAGCTAGGTACCATCCTCCTCTTTTACTCCCAACCTAGTTGTAGTCTGGAAGGTTGTGGTGATGTGCAGGGTGAGGGTTCCTTAGGGCAGATCCGTGTGCCTATATTGGACCCGTGCCCGCTGTCTGGCACCCTACTGCCCTTGAAGGTGCTGTGTTCTGTGCCAAGTATCAAACTCCTGAGGGAGGATTCAAGGAGTCATGATCCATTTAAAATCAAATGATACCAGTGTCTGTTTGTGCTTGTACATGTCAGCATCCTATTGTGCCATAATCATATGGTGAACCAGGCCTTAGTTCTTATTGAGCTAATTTCTTTGTTCTCTTGTCCCCATAACCTTCCATTCCTAGCTCCCCCTAAATGTCAATCTATACTCGTTACATAAAGAAGTTGCCTACGTTTCCTCCTGCTTGGGTTTTGATAGACAAAATATACTGTAATGTATGTTGGTCTTGGACATAAAATGAACGCCATGGAAATATGGATGCATATAGGCCTCTGTTGTCTGTGTTATATGGGGACGGTCAATAAATAACCCTGTTTAACAGTAAAGCAAGCGTCTCATTGCTCCTTTGCTAGTCTGCTTTTAGGTTTTGGCTGGGCTATAACCTTCCCCCATTACACAAGCATTCTGCCCCCTGCTCTTGATACTACGTTCTGCTGATACAGGGATATTCTGTCCGTAGTAGTCAGCTCTGTGACTGCAGCTGAGTAAATGTACTCAGCTGGACGTGCGCTCTTCTGGCAGACACGGGCAGAGATGGCTGTCTAGTGTTTATTATAAACATAGGCGGTAAGACTATATACATATATTCACACACCAACGTTCCAGGAAACAATAAGATACTGGGCCTCAGGAGGGTCTTTTTTCTTTTTACAGTAAGTTTGTTGAGCTCTGAGTAAGCTTAAACATCTGTGCCCGGTTCCTGGAGTCGGCTTCAGTTCATACTCCAGTTCAGGTGCCTTAAAGGGCAACTCCATACTGCAAAATACTTCTTTTGAAGTGTCTAATTATTACCCCCCCCCCCCCCCCCCCCCCCGCGCATAATGTCCAGAACCAGGTTGAGTCTGAGGGGTCTATAGCCCCAAAACAGTTTTCAAGCTCAATTCCTGCCATCAATTTTTAGTCCTGTTTTAGCAATACCACTATAAGGTTCAATGGGTGAAAATTGCCATGTAAATTGGGTGTGATTGTTCCATGGCTAGATAAGTATAGCCCATAATATTGAGACTATGAGCTCATGTCTCCAGATAGGAGAAATTGTCATCCAGCTTGCTGTTCTTTATCTGTTATATTTAGCTTCCACCATGGCCAAATCTATTGGAGATCAGAGAAGCATCTGTCTATATCGCACAGTGATCATACAATATGTTACATGGTCTTTTGAGTGTTTCCAAGTGTAGGAGCTACTGGCACTCACTATTACAGTAGCCTTTACGCAGCTTGCCGTCACTAGAATCCTTAGCAATTTATGCTACTGTTATGAAGGACAGCGAGTACCAATGTGGCCAATAGAGAAGGATGAAAATAGAAGGAGAATTGTATGAATTATGTTTTATTTTTACTGTGAGTAGACATGTGTCTATTTATACACTGTATATATTAGGCGTGCTTTTATGGGAACAATACCTGAGCCAAGAACTGTTTTAACAGCTGCTTCCAACAATGCCTGGGACTATTTTCTCACAGACAGACCCAGGTTTTGGCTTATTGGCTTAGTGCACTGGATCACGTACACGAGAACAGGGTTACTATATGTTCTCGTAACCCCAACTGTATGTACAAGATGCTAATTGTAACAACAGTCGCCAATTGGGGTTGGATGAAACTTGTTATGGTGGTCACTAATTTGATCTGCTTCCTTCTCAAAGGTTTAGAAACACATTGTCATGCACGCTATTAGAGATTTCTGAATTAATAAAGGGTAGATAAAGTTTTCTTGATGCTCATCCCTTGGTCACAGTGGACAGTAGTTAAAAAAAGGGTCTCTTGCCCTGGAGGATATGCATCGGGGGCCCAGGATGCAGAACATTCCCACTAAATGGGCTAAATCCCTCCCAAGAGGACTGAGAAAAAAACTGTAAAAATCCAATTCAGAAATATGAGTGAACACATTAGAAAAAAAACTCCATGTGAACATGCTCTTACAACCTGATTTCAGGATACATCAACAAACTTATTCCACACAAGGACAAACGAAAAACGTAGAGAAGGCAACACCAAGACATGGTGCTGACTCACCAAGAGTCAACAATGGGTCAGGTTCCATAACCATATCAATTTGGTCCCGATAGAATTCAGGAGTCTGAGACGAAGCTGCGGCTTAGCGACTCCACAGCCCTGGTTGTCCCTTGGGTGGCTTTGGCCGGCTGTTCAAGGCTCCAGGGGAATCAGTGGCCAACAAAGGATTTGATGAGCATTGAATCAGTTTTTGCTGCATATTGTGGTAAAACTGCAACAAGACTGCTTTCTGCAATAATGACAAAAGTGATAAAGGACCTGCAGAAGATCACATGGTCATCTGTGTGTAGGTCCTGTTACTGCTAGTAGTGATGGATAAGTATATAGGATTAAGAACTGATGTAGGTTTATTTTAGAGTGTTAAGGTCTGGGGTCTTTTCTTATTTAGGGTGTCAGGTATGGGGTCTGTACTTGCTTTGGAATCTGCATTTATTTAGGGGGTGAGAAGCAGGGTCTATATTTATTAGGGTTATGTCTGGAGTCTGTATTTGTTTTGAGCGTTAGATCTGTATTTATTTAGGGAATTGGGTGGGGACTGTATTTATTTAGGTTGTTGGGTCTGGGTCTGTATTTATTTAGGGTGTCAGGTCTGGGGTCTGTATTTATTTAGGGTGTCAGGTCTGGGGTCTGTATTTATTTAGGGTGTCAGATCTGGGGTCTATTTATTTAGGGTGTCCGGTCTGGGGTCTGTATTTATTTAGGGAATCAGGTCTGGGGTCTGTATTTATTTACAGACGTCACCTATAGTCACTCATCTATAGAAGGTCTGTAACGGCTCCTTATCAAACTGCATTAACCCTTTGAGGACCAGGCCCAAAATGACCCAGTGGACCGCGCAAATTTTGATCTTAGTGTTTCCGTTTTTCCCTCCTCCCCTTCTAAGAGCTCCAGCACTTTCAGTTTTTTATCTACAAGCCATGTAAGGGCTTATTTGTTACAGGAATAGTTGTACTTTGTAATGGCGTCATTCATTTTACCATAACATGTATGATGGAATTCCAAATATATTATTTATGAAGATATAAATTGGTGAAATCGCAAAAAAGAATGCAATTTGGTAACGTTTGGGGGGTTCCTGTGTCTACGTAATGCACTATATGGTAAAAGCGACATGATACCATTACTCTATAGGTCAGTACGAACACAACCATATGCAGGTTTACGCAGATTCTCTAATGTTATATATTTTTTTTAAATGAAATCCTTTTTTTTGGCAATTAATTATAAATAAAATGGGACTATTGTGACGCTTATAACGGTTTTATTTTTTCACCTACGGGGCTGTATGGGGTGTCATTTTTTCCGCCATGATCTCTAGTTTTTATTAATACCATATTTGTGAAGATCGGACGTTTTGATCACTTTTTATTAATTTTTTTATATATATAATGTAACATAAAATCGGTAATCCGTGCACTTTTTTCCCTCTTTTCGTGTACGCCGTTTACCGTTCGCAATGACGCTTGTTATATTTTAATAGATCGGACAATTACGCACGCTACGGTATATTATACATTTATCTATTTATTTATTTTTATATGTTTTATTTATATAATGGGAAAGGGGGGTGATTTCAACTTTTATTGGGGGAGGGGTTTTGGGGTAGTGTGTTAGTGTTTTTAACTTTTTTTTTTTTACACATTTGAAGTCCCTTTGGGGGACTTTTACATTCACTACTTGGATTTTTACACTGATGAATGCTATGCCATAGGCATAGCATTGATCAGTGTTATCGGCGCTCTGCTCATTGAGCCTGCCTGTGCAGTCACACTGCGGGGGTCCCGATCGGTAAGTGACAGGGGACAGGGGATTTAATGACACGCGGCAGCGCGATCGCTGCAGCGTGTCATTACCGGTGAGGTCCCGGCTGCTGATTGCAGCCGGCCCCCACCTGCTATGAAGCGCGCTCCGCTCCGGAGCACGCTTCATAGCGTGAGAAACACCCAGGGCGTACAGTTACGCCCTAGGTCGTCTGGGGACAGACTTCCATGGCGTAACTATACGCCCTGGGTCGTCTAAGGGTTAAACAGCATTTGTGATGTATACAAAATGTATACAAACAGTCTGCATAGCTTAGGCCAGTTGTCAATTGTTTATTATTACAATCAAAAAACAAATTTAAAAGACATTAAAAAGGGGAGCAAAAAATCATACAGCACATACATCAGATGGTATACAAGGTAGGAAAAATAAATAAATGTTGTGTGCTCTATATACTCAGTAAAGGATGGTATATCAGTTAACCCACAGAGGAATAAAGAGTGTATATGGTAACCAATATACTGCAGAAAAGTAAACTAGTGTATATAATGCTGCAAGTGCAGACTAAAGTGCAACTAAGTGCAGTACCACATAATAAATAAGAAAACACAAAAATATATATACTCAAACCTCTGGGTATAGAGATACCCTGCCCGGTAATACCACTCACCCAACGCTGCTTTTCGCCATACAAGCTTTATCAAGCTTGTACAAGAAATTGTCTTGTCAATTCTTTGGGCGGATGGAATCGGCCTGAGCATATAATGGAGCCGACAGAGAGGGAAGTGGAAGCGCGCGGGGATGAGCGGCGGATTCTGACCTTATTGACACCTTTCCAAATGTAACGTTTATGGTTTTGGCCAAAAAGTGCGATTATGGACTCATCACTCCAAATTACCTTGTTCCAGAAGTTTTGAGGCTTGTTTCTATGTGTATTGTAGGCAAGATACTTTAAGGCATTTGCGCAGTAATGGTTTTCTTCTGTTGACTCGACCATGCAGCCCATTTTTCTTTATGTGCCTCCTTAGGCTGGGTTCACACTACATATATTTCAGTCAGTATTGTGGTCCTCATATTGCAACCAAAACCAGGAGTGGATTGAAAACACAGAAAGGCTCTGTTCACACAATGTTGAAATTGAGTGGATGGCCGCTATTTAATGGCAAATATTTGCTGTTATTTTAAATCAATGGCTGTTATATTGAAATAATGGCCGTTATTTACTTTTATATGGCGGCCATCCACTCAATTTCAACATTGTGTGAACAGATCCTTTCTGCGTTTTTAATCCACTCCTGGTTTTGGTTGCAATATGAGGACCACAATACTGACTGAAACATACGTAGTGTGAACCCAGCCTTATTGTGCATCTTGAGTCGTCTATTTCAGCTGATGTTACTTATGGGTTTTTCTTTGCATCCTGAACAATTTTACTGGCAGTTGTGGCCAAATTTTTTGTTGGTCTACCTGACCATAGTTTGGTTTTCATAGAGCCCCTGATTTTCCAAATATTAATCATAGTTTGAACACTGCTGGCTGGCATTATCAATAACTTGGATATCAGAACAAACTGAAGGTTCTAGAGTGGCCATCTCACTCTCCTGACCTGAATATCATTGAGCCACTCTGGAGAGATCTCAAGCACAGTTCATGCAAGACAGCCCAGCAGGGCTCCAGATGGCGACCAAAATGGATTTATTAATCTGGGCGCCATTTGCGACTGGCCCCGGCGGTGGCGCGCTGTCTCTTTAAGGACAATGCTGCCTTCCCGCGCGCTTCCCTGACCTCTCACACAACCTTGGCTCTGCCTATATTCTATAGCCAATCGCGTTTCTACTCAAACTCATGACGCAATTAAAGAAGAACCAATTAGCGTGAAGGCTGCACCAAGCATTAAGCGGGACATTAAGCACACGTATAGCGGGGGACCCGGAGGACCCGACTCGGACCTCACTACTGGAGAGCTCGGTAAGGGCGCAGAGCTGCGGGGGGACTACAGATGTCAGCATGGCCTCCCTGCAGCATCAAGTGTCAGCACGTCAGGGTAGAGAGCCGGGGGGGTAACTATGGCTGCACTGGGTGATATATATATATAAGTGTAGGGCAAACTGGCTGCAGACACTGGGAGATAGATATATGCACAATTATTATTATCAGGGCCCCTCAGGTGTCTGTATTGTAGGGGGTCACTTGCATTAGTCACTAGGTGAGAGATATATCTATCTATATACACATCTTGTGGGGGGTCACTATGGCTGCAGTCATAAGTCTAGCTCACTATGTATAGACTGCACAGTACCACTTCCCTCAGTGTCTGTATATATAGACTGCACAGTACTACTTCCCTCAGTGTCTGTATGTATATACACTGCACAGTACCACTTCCCTCAGTGTCTGTATGTATATACACTGCACAGTACCACTTCCCTCAGTGTGTGTGTATGTATACACTGCACAGTACCACTTCCCATATACATTGCCACAGGGGCTATATGTCATCAGCTGCCGGGGGCTATATATTATATATATATATATATATATATATATATATAGTAGATCATTGCCGGTAAGATGGCAGCTGGCTGAGGGAGCACACCGGCAGCAGGGGGGGGGGGGGGGCTGGGCTTTTATATTACTAATATAATGGACTTGTCCATAACAATTAGGTAATTATCCTTATTGTTATATACAGGCTACTGCAATTGGCTCAATGGCGAAACATAAAATTACTTATTTTTTCAAGGATGCTCATGCATTTTCCAGCCAGTCTACTATAATAGATCAGGATAATTCAGATGAAACGCTTTCATTAGTCAGTGAAAACGGCACATCAGATCAAGCAAGCAATTCCAGCAGTGCAACAAGAATTTCCGTCCACAGGAGCAGACATTTTAAGAGTGTGTGGCTTCAGGAATTTCCTTGGCTTAAATACAATAAAGAGAAAGGAGTGATGTACTGTGAGTTTTGTTCCAAGGCAGGTGATGTTGCTGGAAAGACAGATTTCATTAAAGGAACAGATCATTTCAAGAAAGAAACAATAAAAAAACATGGAGATAGTCTGAAGCATAAAAATGCTCGTGACTGTATAATAGCTAGGAGTGCCCCAAAACAGACACCTTTAGCTCGTGCTGTAGCTCATGCTTGTGAAAAAACAGCTGAGAAAGACTTTAAAGAAATGAAGATTAAATTTAATATGGCCTACATGATAGCACGTGAAGAGCTACCATTTACAAAGTATGCGGCTCAAATCTTACTTCTGAAGAAAAATGGAATGGATATATCCAAGACATATGACAATGCAGAGATTATTGGTTGCATTGCAGAGGAATTTAAAGCTCAAACATTAAATGAAGCTGCAAAGGCAACTTACATTTCAATCATAACAGACTGTGGAACTGATGTATCAGGAAGTGATAATGTGATAGTATACTGCAGGTATATTTTGTCAGGTGTCCCTGTGAACCGTCTGGTAGGATTAGGTGCACTTCAGCATAGCCATGCTCGGGGAATACTAGAAAGTATTGGAGATATTTTTAGTGCAGACCACAGTGATCGATATTGGTGGCACCATAAGCTCAGTGCTTTTGGTGCAGATGGAGCTAGTGTCAATATGGGTGCATCAGGTGGTATAGGTGCCCTAATGAGAAAAGAGATAGGAGAGCATACACTCTCATTTCACTGCTTACCGCATCGTTTGGAACTGGCCATGTTAAATACACAAAAATGTCTACCTATGGTCCAAAAAGTGTATGATCTTCTGCATCTTGTCTGGAAGACTTATCACTTTAGTCCCAAAAGTAAATGGGAGTTGAGAGTCATTGGTGCAGAGTTAATGGCTGTAAAATCCGCTGTCCCCTCAGCAGTAAAGACTCAGCACTGGCTACCTCATATCTTCCGGGCACTCTCTGTTTTCCTGTCATTTGATCAAGAAACTGGGCAAGGGCAGTACACAGCTGTGCACCATCATATGGAACATCTTTCTGTATCCTCAAAAATAGTGACATTTCAGGAAGAGCCAAGCACATTGTGCAGCAAATGGAGAACCTGATGTTTGTTGCATTTTGTCATTTCATCCATGACCTTTTTGGGGAGATCTCAAAGTTAAGTCTGACTCTCCAGAAGAACTCTCTCATACTTCCCCAAGCAGTTGCTGCCATTAAAACGTGTATCATGACAGTTAAAAACTTTAAAAAAGGCCCACTGAGAAATGGCAAACTGCAAGAGTTTTATAAAAAAATTAATGTAGAGGAAATGCAGACTGGCACACAGAGAGCAAGTCAAATGGCTAAAAGACGCAAGACGAGCCATACCAGGTGTATTGCTTTTCAGAATATCCAGCTAAAGGTTTTGATGCACAGGAGGAGTTTATGGAAAACCTAAATGACCACATTAGAAGAACAGTGGAAGTAACAGTGGGTGAACTGGAACGAAGATTTGAAGTAATGCTAAGTAGTGAGAAGGAGGGTAGAACAGGCTGTCCAGACATCATCCAGTGTTTCTCTGTCTTTTGTCATGATTCCTGGCCTGATGATCTTGTTACATATTGAGAGGAGGAGATTGACACGTTAACAAAATGGTATAAAACCATTTTGTTAAAAAATGGCTGTGAAGTGGAAGCAATCCAAGCAGAATGGAGGCAATTGAAATGTGTGTGCTGACCTTTCTTACAGCAGTTTGTGGGAAACGGTCATCTCAAAGGAGCCATACTGTACTGACTTTAGGAATGTTTTACATTTAATTCACATTATATTAATACTTCCTATATCAGCTGCACAATGCGAAAGGGGTTTTTCTGCCCAAAACAGAATCAAGTCACAAGTCTGGAGTTCTCTTCATATTTCAACAATGGAGGACTTAATTCGCATAAGCTCAGAAGGCCCTTCCCTTGAACTGTTTAATCCTGAGCCCTCTGTGAAGCGCTGGTTCAACTCAAAGAGGAAGAGAAGGCCACAATATAAAGGATGGCCAGGGGGCACTTACATACTGGCAGTCAGTGACACTGACTCAGAACCTGACTTGTAGACCACCTCACACATTCTAGTGGACTGTATATTGTTGTCAAGTTGCAAGCTTTTAAGTTCAAGTTCAGAAGAGTAAGCCTCATTAAAAGGCTAGCCAAGTGAAGCTGAAGTACTGAGTCAGACTTTATATGGTTGTCAAGTTGCAAGTTTCCATGTTGAACGTTTTCAAACTAAGAAAAGAAAGAATCTAAAGGAGGAGGATGCTGCCGTGGCCTCTGCACACAGTAAGTCCCATTTAACATAACATTAATTTTACATGTTTTAAAATGTTGGCGACCAAATATTCTATTTGGTGCCTAAATTTTTCAGGTTAGGAGCCAATGGCTCCTAGGTAAATTTTTAGTCTGGAGCCCTGCCCAGGATTTTACAGGAACTGGAGACTTTTTGCCAAGAAGAATTGGCAGCTTTACTATCTGTGAAAATGAAGAGCCTCATCCACAGCTACCACAAAAGACTTCAAGCTGTCATTGATGTTAGAGGGGGAAATACACGGTATTAGGTACTGGGGTATGTAAACTTTTGATCAAGGTAATTTGGATGTTTTTGGTTGTCATTATGATTTAAAAAGAGAAAACACAGTAGTTTGACAATAAATGGCTTCACCCAACCAGTAACCATGAGTGGAAAAAAAAGTTTGTGTTATCATTCATAATCTCTGAAAAAAGGACAAGAAAGCAAAATCCTGTAACCTTCTGAGCAACGACTGTACATCCCACTAGGCAATAATGGCTTGCAGGGCACTTTATTGTAGCATCCAATAATGTGGAATATCCAAAAATCCAGAACCAGAGCAGCCTTGAGGATGCCGGATAAACGAAAATGTACCCTATTAAGATCCTTTACATTGAACATTTTTCTTCTGAGGTCAGCATTACTGGAGCAGGAGCCGCTGCCTGGATGATGGGCGTATCGTATTTATTTAACTTACAGTACATGGCGCATGTAGTTGTTTGGCTTGGACAACGCTCATACACATACATGTTGTAAAGGGTGCAAACTGGAAACATGAAGTTTTTTGGGGGGAGTGGGATTATGGCTTCTTGGAAAAATGTCAACGTTTTCTTTTTTATTACAAGCAGCTTTTATTGTTACATTTTAGTCCTCAGTTGGAGACTTTCCAGGGTCTTTGGTTAGAGGGGTCAGACCGATCTTGGCAGCCAGTGCTACCAATGGTTAATGAGGCTGAGAACAAATTCCTGAAGATTTTTGCTGTAGAAATGTATACCGCCATATGCAGAATTATGATTAAACCCTGCCAATAATAATTTGCTCAGTATGTTGGGTCTATGAATGAGGAATGATTTGGTAGGCTCAGGCCAAACCCCTTTTTTTTTGGAATTCTTTCTAAAGTGCTATCCAAGCCGCAGCTCTCCAGCTGTTGCAAAACTACAGCTCCCAGCAAGCCTGGCTTGAGGGAAGTTGTAGTTTGGCAACAGCAGGGGAGCCATAGGTAGGTGGACACTGTTACAAAGTAAAATTGATATAACTTAGTATTTTAGTCTTGCAGCACAGGATTTCTCCTAAATGTACAGTGACATCTAGTGGTTTTATAGAAAATATCTCGGCAAGTATGGGATCTCATCTACCGTGTCTTGGTGTAACACAAAAGTCCACTTAACCAGCCGCTCCACAGCCCATGTAATCATCTAACGTGGCAAGTAATGGACACAATAACAATTTATTTTTGTAAATGCTTCAAACGCCATTTTTTAATTAGCACTTATACATGAAGTATAAATATCACCCAGTGACATCCAGCGAGAGGTCACAGCGTATTTATTGGTGATAAGACACACGTGCAGAATGCTTGACAAAGGGAGCTAACACACTTGAAACATTGCGCTTGATGTGGATATGCTGGGATGTAACATCTCCCCTATTGGGAACAGCCTCCGAATCGCAGATGGCTGAATAAGGACGTTTGGGAAATCTTCATGCCACGTTTCTGCCACTGTGTATTATTTGTACTTCATATATATAATAGAATGTACATGTATATGTGCTAATCACAAAAATGACGTTTTGAAGCATTTACAAAATGTCCATTACTTGCCACGTTGTCTAGAAAATTACATAAGTCCTTTGACATATCTGAAAATTGCTATAAAACATATATTAAAAAGAAAGCCAAAAAATGGTTTGGAAAGGGCTCATACAATCCCTGTGTAAGGGTACAAACACACAGGCCAGATCCTCTGCGGATCCCTTGCCTGTAGTTTCTATGGGAAGACAAACTCACAGCGGGATTGACATCCCGCTGCGAGTTTGTAACTGACAGCCCTGTTAACCCCCCGCCGGCCGGAGCATAGTGTACCTGCTCCACGCTCTGGCTTGCCTCAGGGGGCTCCTGTCATCTGGACGTCTCGCTCAGCCAATCAGTGGCTGCAGCTGGGCAGTGCACTGATTGGCTGACTGGGAAGTCCAGCCGGGAACCCCCGAAGTAAGCTGGAGTGTGGAGCAGGTAATGTATCAATCCTGCTGCGAGTTTGTCTTCCCATAGAAACTACAGGCAAGGGATCAGCAATGGATTTTGCTGAGAATTCACAGCGAGAAATCCTCTACGGATCTGGCCTGTGTGTTTGTACCCTAAAAGTGTTTTTTTTTGGGGGGGGGGATGGGGGGTTCTCATTGTTGAGCAGGCCTCCCAACCGTTTTGTATCTAGTGGGACAGTCCCATTTTTCAAGCACATTAGCAATAGTCCTGGGAGGTCTGCCTCTTGTGGGGCTTACGGGCCACAGGGTGCCCAAGGCCAAACAGTCCTTACACTAAGCGATTATCTGTCGTATTTGGCTAATTACCGGCCATTTCGGCCAATAATCATTTAGTGTAATAGGTTATGCTGAAAGGCAACGATCAACCGGCATGCACAATGTCAGCTGATCGATGTCTTTAGCATGTTCTATAACTCCGACTACAACAGTAAAGGTCTGCTCCCCGAGCAGACCATCGATCTCTTCTATGGGCCACCAATGTAATAGAAGACAGCAAGCGTGAAAGGAGAAGGAAGAGAGCACTGACCTGACAGGTCGGTGCTGGCTTCCTCCTGTAGATCACTTTGTCTAATAAAACCCATAGCCTTTCCCATAACACACCATGTTCAACAAAATCTGTTTCCTCAGAATACACATTAAGCTGAACAATTACGCATGTGAGCTGCAAGAGGTTGTGACAAAGCTTCTGGGTACAGGTGGAACATCACTGAATGGTACCAACTACAGCTGGCCATGTCTTACACAGGGGGCACTAAAAATTATATGGGGCATAGAAGTCATTATTGATGTGTGGGGGTTAAGAGGGGGGGGGGTAAAATTTGTATGGGGACACAAAGAGGGTATTAAAAACTTGAAACCTACAGAGCAGTCACTAAAAATCATATGGGGCTCAAAACAATTGAGCACAGAGGGGGCACTAAACAGTATGGGCAAGGAAGGCATTACTGATGTGTGGGGCACAGTGGGTGGACCTAAAACTAAACGAGGCACTAAAAATATAGAAGGCAATGAAAACTGCATGGCATATAAAACATGGGCACTGAGAACTGTGGCGGGGCACAGAAGACATGGATACTGATACTGTATGTGTACGCACCTAAATTGTATGGAGGAATAGAGGAGCAGCGGTGTGAAAACTACAATTACCATCATGCCTGGACAGCCAAAGCTTTAGCTGTCCAGGTATGATGGGCATTTTGGTTTTGTAACAGCTGGGGTGCCTAAGTTTGACACCTCTGATATAGAGCATAGTAGGGGTGCTAAAAACTGAGTGGGGGCAAAAAAAATGCATGGGGCACAAAAGAAGTGCACTATAGGAGAAGTGCACTAAGGATGAGGCGGGAAATGTGAGGAGCCTCAGATGGGTACGCAACTCATGAAATAAGTATCATGGTGGTCTGGGATGGATGTAAGCCCCCACCCCTTTGGTTACTGGAAGCACTGTAGTCACTTGTATGGTCTGCACAGTACCAATGAAGCACTCGTAATTGTTTGATACTGGGTGTATAGTTATTCAATTACAGTTGAGGAGTACTGCCTGTTGTTATTATTATGTTTGGAGGTAGAATTTTGCTATTTTATGGGCATCACATGTTCTCATGGCAATGCACGGTTATGTGGTATATTATGGGCACTGTGGGGTACATGAGCTTTAAGAGAGAAGTTGAGCGAAAAGTTTTATTAAGGGATTGTATTGCCCCCCAAAAGTTATACAAATCACCAATATACACTTATTACGGGAAATGGTTATACAGTGCTTTTTTTTTCCCTGCACTTACTACTGCATCAAGGCTTCACTTCCTGAATAAAAGGGTGATGTCACGACCTGACTCCCAGAGCTGTGCGGGCTGTGGCTGCTGGAGAGGATGATGGCAGAGGGATGCTTAGTGTCCCACCAGTGCCCTGTGTCCCTCAGTGTCCCCCTGCCTTCATCCTCTCCAGCAGCCACAGCCCACACAGCTCTGGAAGTTGGGTTGTGACATCACAATTTTATCAAGGAAGTGAAGCCTTGATGCAGTAGTAAGTGCAGGGAAAAAGCACTTAAAGTGACTGTACCACCAGGCCCAGGCTGAAGCACCGGAGGCGGGCCGACCCACCCTTAGTGGGAGGAAACCCTAGCCCCTCTATGATAGGGTTCCATTGATTCTAATGGAGTCACGTCATGGAGAGGCTGGAGTTTCTTCCCACTAAGGGTGAGTCGGCCCGCCTCCAGTGCTTCTGCCTGGGCCTGGTGGTACAGTCACTTTAATAAGCATTTCCCATAATAAGTGTATATTGGTGATTTGTATAACTTTTGGGGGGCAATACAATACTTTAATAAAAATTTAGCTGGACTTCTCCTTTAAATGGCATTATGGTATGTTGTTGGCTGCTGTAAACTGACTGCAAATAAACTCAATGTCAAAACTTGATAGAAATGAGTAATTCTGCGTTTACACGAAGCGATAATTCGCCCAATCGATGGTTTAACGATTTTGAAGCAACGATTTCGTTTTTATAACGATCAGCGTTTAGACGAATAAATCATTTGAAAAATCTTAAGAAAAATCGTTAATGCAATCGTTTTTAAGATCGCTTAAGCCCATCTTTTACATAGGGTGAATCTTTGAAAGACTGTTTACACGAAACGATCCGGGATTTTTTAGCGAACGATAAACGACGATTTGAGAACATGTTGAAATATCCAAATTTTCGCTCATCGCTTGATTGTTTGCAGTGTTTACACGGAACGATTATCGTTCCGTGTAAACGCAGCATTAGTAGTCTACTCCCTTTTTATTCATTATCAGGCAATCGCTCCCAAAACTAAAGGAAGCCATGAGAATATGGAGTCCACACCTATAATATACTTATAATATAATATAGTTACATAATACCTATAATATACACACACCTATAGTATGGCCCACAGCCGCATTTCTTATAAAGGGATACTGTTCCACGGTAAAACACTGTGAAATGTGAATGTGTTAGTGTGCCAATAAAGCTTACTCCCATTGAATAAAAAAATACACGCGTTGAGTCAGGCAGCGCCATGTTTCAGTCTACCGACTTGCCCTGAGTTTGCTAGCTCGTGATTGGCGGAAGACGTCACGTGTTTTGTGTCGGCCGGCGGCCTGGTACCAGCATGGAGCACCTCGAGGCTTTCGCTTCTTGGATACGGAGACATTGTTTCAGTGAGACGTTCCGCAGACACGCCGCATGGGGTCTGGCGGCCATCTCCCTGGTCGGATCTCTGGTAAAGGAGCAATGGCCGCTGCCAGACTCCTACTTCAATAACAAGAAGAACGTCCTGAACGTGTAAGTGAGAGGGGGCGGGGTCTCGGCAGTCAAGGACTTGTCATTGTATAGTGTAGCGTATAGCTCCCTCTAGCGTCTGTAATGTGTTACTGCAAGGCTTTCTAATGAGAGTTCTCTATTGGGGCTGCTGTTCACTTCTAGCGGTAACTGGTGCGGCTTGCAAGTAGCGGAGAGAAATATACCACATATCTTATGGAGATGGCACAGCTTACATACATTTTTCTGTTTTTCTTTTTCACATAGTAGTGACTTTGTCCCCCATAACATTGCCAGCCATAGCATTCACCTCCATAAGTGTCACCCACACCTTGCACCTCCTTAAAAATGTCAGCCACAGTTTGTGCTCCCCATAATGTTGCAGTCCCCAGTTGGTGAACCAAGAGGTTGCTCATTTCAGTCAGTACCCCCCATAACATTGCCGGCCATGTTCGGCATCTCCCATCACATGACAGTCTGGGTGCCGCCATAATGCTGCAAGCTACCATAGGTGCCAGTGGTAATGGTTGCCCCCATAACATTGCAAGCTACCATAGGTGCCAGTGGGTAATGGTGGGTGCCCCCATAACTTTGCAAGCTACCATAGGTGCCAGTGGGTAATGGTGGGTGCCCCCATAACATTGCAAGCTACCATAGGTGCCAGTGGGTAATGGTGGGAGCCCCCATAACATTGCCAGCCATAATTGTGGCCCCCCATAACTTTGGTGGTTCAGTGGGTGCCCTCCATAACTTTGGTGGCTGCAGAGGGTGCCCCCATAACTTTGGTGGCTGCAGAGGGTGCCCTCATAACTTTGGTGGCTGCAGAGGGTGCCCCCATAACTTTGGTGGCTGCAGTGGGTGCCCCCATAACTTTGGTGGCTGCAGAGGGAGCCACCTGTTCCGTTGGCATTTTTATATGACCTGTATGATACAGTTTTCTATTTTTGTTCCATTAGGTATTTTGTGAAGGTCTCCTGGGGATGGACGTTCCTCTGTCTCTTGCCGTTCATCGCATTGACCAGCTACGTAGCTACGCGGAGCCTGGGCGCGGTTTTCCGCAGGCTTGGCGCCCTCCTAGTTGGGACCATCATCTGGTTTACCAGCACAAATTTTTTTATGGTGATCGAGAACGCCACAGGCACGTGTTACAACTCCTCTGCATTGCTGGAGGTCAGGGCGGAGGTTACAGATAAGCGGGCCTGTATCACCAGCGGGGGCTTCTGGGATGGCTTTGACATTTCAGGACACTCGTTTTTGTTGCCCTACTGCACCCTTATGATTCTAGAAGAGGCCATCGCCGGCCACCTGCTCCGCTTTGAGAAGTCCTGGCAGCGGCATCTTGTTAACGTCCTGACTTTGTCACTAGCTTTCCTGGCTTTCGTGTGGATTTTCATGTTTTTTTGTACTGCCATTTATTTTCACGATTTCTCGCAAAAACTCCTCGGGACCAGTTTTGGCATTTTGGGCTGGTACGTGACCTACAGGAGGTGGTACCTAACCCCATATTCCCCAGGACTTCCTCCTAGATCTGCTACTAAAGATGGGAAACGAGGCCACAACAAATGATGTCATCTTTATGTGCCAAGTGCTACAAGGAGAATCGGCCCTGAAAATTTTCAGTCATGCCTTGTTCCGGGAAAGCTGGGTGACTGCTAGTATCGGCAGCATTACATTGACTGCAGTCACCCATCTTTCCGAGACTCTTAATAAACTGAGTGACCTTGTAAGTCTCTAGGAAAGCTGGGTGGGAGCTCTAATGGTGCACATATTGGACGTCACCTAGCTTTCCCAGATACAGACACCGCTTGAAATAAGAGGGCGACTGGCAATTTTTTTACTCTAGTTTCTACAATATTTAATATCAGTTCTGACACGCACAATGCAGTATAAGGGCCCGGCTGCTACAGTGTTGTAATCCCTTGTCTGCGTCTTGTATACCTGGGAGAAACAGGATGTTTTACTGTTGTCTCGGGAATCAATTGAAAATGATGTTATCACATTAATATTGGATCTTGCAATGCAGATTATTAATATAGACTAGCATGGGGTGAGGCTGTGCCATCATGGTTAAAGCAAGAATGGGCAGCATCTATGGCACCCAGGGGCCTAGTAGATTTAGCCTGATAGATGAGCAGTCCTAGATCTAGTCATCTAATGCTGCCAGGATGTCCAGCCTAATGTTCAAAGCGGCTCTACTGGATAAGAGAAAACATGGCTGCTTATTATCAAGAACAGCGCCACCTTCGTCTGCTGCTTATATGTTATATTGCAGCTCAACTGAAGTCAATAGGTCTAAGCTGCAATACCAGCTACAAGCAGTGGACAGGAGTAGCCACTTGTAAGGTCTGTTCTTGAGTCCATCACAGGAATTCTGCTTCATAACTAGATTGTTGAATGAATCTGAGCCACAATCGCAGAACAAGAAGTACCTTAAAGGGGTTGTCCAGTGATAGTAAAGCGGGTCCAGAAACAGTGTAGTCCATGGGCTATGTCTGGTATTTTAGTTTGTCCCCATAGAGGTGAATACAGCTGTAATACCAGACACCACCCATAGGCAGAAGTGGGTGTGGTTCTGGGAGGTCCAAAAAAGGCTGCCCTCCCCTCCATTATGTCTGTATGACCCAATTCCAGAAATGAGCATCAGAATTTTTGGACTGTCAGTTACCAGATTAAATAACACTAATTTTATTACCGCTGACCTGTAAGATGGTGACATCTTTTCGTTGTCTGGGGGTGCTTGGACCCCACAGGTTTTGCTGCCTTTATTTTTGTGTCATTGTCTCAATGGAGACCTTGTTATGTTCAGTGTGTATCCTCGGGGGTGGAGCATGGCACAAGAAATACCACATGAAGCATGAAGGGGCATTCTTAAATATTATTTTATAGTTATAATGTTCTTTTATAACTTTATTGTTTTAAATCTATGTTATATAGTCATTTACAAGAACACTTACTGTAACGGTGGCAGCCATGAGTGAAACGGTGACATACTGCGGCTTTAATTCACTGCATTTAAAGGGGTTATATAGTGGTACAAAACATG
>NW_027209125.1:0-33382 GCF_027789765.1 Dendropsophus ebraccatus
TCAGCTGCTGTATGTCCTGTAGGAAGTAGTGTATTCTTTTGACTCTGACACTGTGCTCTCTGCTGCCACCTCTGTCCATTTCAGGAACTGTCCAGGGCAGGAGAGGTTTTCTATGGATTTGCTGCTGCTCTGGACAGTTTCCTGACATGGACAGAGGTGGCAGCAGAGAGCACTGTGTCAGACTGGAAAGAATGCACCACTTTCCTGCAGGACATACAGCAACTGATTAAGTACTGGAAGGCTGGAGATTTTTAAATAGACGTAATGTACAAATCTGTATAACTTTCTGACACCAGTTGATATGAAAGGAAAAAAAAACATTTAGCCAGAGTTCCCCTTTAAGTTGTCCACTTTAGTGACAGCCTCAACAGCAGTAGAGCTATATTCCTACAGACAGATGCCTAAAGTGGATTCATTAAGAACAAAGATAAGACCTACATGCCTTATGTTACCTTATCCATATATTATTTCCTTTGCTGTGTACCTATTCGTTGCATATACTCAATTCACATCCAGAGCTGCACTCACATTCTGGCGGCTACTTGGGATCCATCCGCACATTAACATCTTATCCTGGCAATTTCTTCTGAAATATTAGTCTTTCTATAGCTAGTCTAGTATCTATGCTTAGTAATGATGGCCCTTCTCTCGGCCACTAGTCTCTGCCCCCATTGTTGGCCCAACAGGCTGTGGTGTGGCGGAAGTGCCACCATGCATAGGTAGTGTTACTGCTGGCCATGAATCACAGCTTCCTACCAGCTCCCAGATGTGCCTACATCACCATGGACCCAAGCATGTCCAACGCTAACCCTGGGGTGTCATGTCTCATGTGGGTGATGTGTCATGGGGTTGCAGGGATGGACCCAAGCAGATCCAATGCTAACCCTGGGGTGTGTGTCATGGTGTATGCAGGGGATGGACCCAAGCAGGTCCAATGCTAACCCTGAGGTGGTGTGTCATGGTGTATGCAGGGGATGGACCCAAGCAGGTCCAATGCTACCCTGAGGTGGTGTGTCATGGTGTATGCAGGGGATGGACCCAAGCAGGTCCAATGCTAACCCTGAGGTGATGTATCATGATGTAGGCAGAGGACGGACCCAAGAGGGTCTAACGCTAACCCGAGGTGATGTGTCATGGTGTAGGCAGGGGATGGACCCAAAGGGTCTAACACTAACCCTGAGGTGATGTGTCGTGGTGTAGGCAGGGGATGGACCCAAGAGGGTCTAACACTAACCCTGAGGTGATGTGTCATGGTGTAGGCAGGGATGACACCAAGAAGGTCTAACGCTAACCCTTAGGTGATGTATCATGGTGTAGGCAGGGGATGGACCCAAGAGGGTCTAACACTACCTGAGGTGATGTGTCGTGGGGTAGGCAGGGGATGGACCCAAGAGGGTCTAATGCTAACCCTGAGGTGATGTGTCATGGTGTAGGCAGGGGATGGACCCAAGCAGGTCCAAAGCGAACCTGAGGTGATGTGTCATGGTGTAGGCAGGGGATGGACCCAAGAAGGTCTAACGCTTACCCCGAGGTGATGTGTCATGGTGTAGGCAGGGGATGGACCCAGAGGGTCTAACACTAACCCTGAGGTGATGTATCATGGTGTAGGCAGGGGATGGACCCAAGAGGGTCTAACACTAACCCTGAGGTGATGTGTCGTGGTGTAGGCAGGGGATGGACCCAAGAAGGTCTAACACTAACCCTGAGGTGATGTATCATGGTGTAGGCAGGGGATGGACCCAGAGGGTCTAATGCTAACCCTGAGGTGATGTGTCATGGTGTAGGCAGGGGATGGACCCAAGAGGGTCTAACACTAACCCTGAGGTGATGTGTCGTGGTGTAGGCAGGGGATGGACCCAAGAGGGTCTAATGCTAACCCTGAGGTGATGTGTCATGGTGTAGGCAGGGGATGGACCCAAGAGGGTCTAATGCTAACCCTGAGGTGATGTGTCATGGTGTAGGCAGGGGATGGACCCAAGAGGGTCTAATGCTAACCCTGAGGTGATGTGTCCATGGTGTAGGCAGGGGATGGACCCAAGCAGGTCCAAAGCGAACCCTGAGGTGATGTGTCATGGTGTAGGCAGGGAATGGACCCAAGCAGGTCCAACGCTAACCCCCAGGGTGATGCATCATGGCAAAGGCAGGGGACAGCCTTGATAGGCGAGGAGAGTGTTAAAGAGTACTGTGACCTTGTGGACTAAAACTGCCCCTATCTGACCTGTATTCAGGTGCAGAAAAGAGGACTTGTTGTGGCCAAGGGAAATAAGGATCAGTGAACAGTAGACGCGTAGTGGCCACCATGAACGACCGAGGCAACAAGTGTTTCCCCACAAGATGTCATGTGCACCCTCATACTAGGTTCACTGGGCGGACAGGCTGTGGCAAAGGCTGGACCCCCAAAGTGAGTCCCATATCCGGGACATAGTGGGACGAGTTCTGGTGCAGCCAGAATTGGCATGAACTCCTGAAGAAGTTCCAGACGAGGGACTACTCTGCTTGGGCACGGCACTTTTTGACAATGATAAATTGCAACTTCTGTGCCATATGGCAAAATAAGCCCCTCTTACTAAAAGGAATCCTAGGTGAGAATTTAAATGGGGTTGCTAGTTCCCAATGGCTCAGATAATAGGCAAGAAGAAGTGGTGCCAAGCAATGACCAGATGACGTCTGACCAGGAGTGGTGGGGAATTGGGGAAAGGTGAGTATCATTTATTTTTTATTTTTATACCACCCTCAAAAAATATTCAAATTTCAAAAGTTTTTCTTAGATGACGTTAACTCTTTCAGTCTTGATTAACAGAAGGAAATCAGGGGAATTGTGAAGAATATAAGATCATCTAATCATTCACGATAAACGAAAATCAAGTTACTAAACGTCACATGTAGATTGAACTTGTACAATGATGTCCTGAAGTGGAGGTGACCTTTAAGGAGGCACATTGGGATTTCTTCCATTATTTCTCGGCTCCGGGACTCATTTCTTGGTATTGTAGCCAGATTACAAGGTCTTTTCTTCTCTTCTCTCCTTAATGTAAAGACACAATCAGCTCGAACGCCGCAAAACTCTTGAAGATTTCTCTTCCTCCCTTGACAAAAAAAGAAGTAACGCTCATTCTGCTTTATCTGGTGAACTTCAGGGGAGGAGGGAGGCCGGGGGGAGCGTGATTGTGGTCTTCACTGTACTGAATGCGTCCTGCCGAGAAGTAAATGAGGGTTTGTTAAAGCAAAGCTCTGTGAGGAGCAGGAGGCGGACGGCTCGGGAAAAATGCAGGGCTAAAGTCAGGAAAGTCTTTACATCCCGCGGAGTAATGAGGCTCAGGAAGGTGCGGGAGGGACTGCGGCTCCTGTCACTCGCTCAGATGTGAGGGGGGCGAATAATGCACAACACAAATCAGGTGAACTAACCGTGAACTACACAAGAGCCGTATGGATAACCCCCCCCCAATATACTGAAACTAGATCAGCTAATGAGCCCTGTAATCAGAGATGGAGGAAGATCCGAGACATCATTGGATTTGGTCCTTATGGGGCACCAGAGATCCATTTGCAAAACTAAACTAACTAAAGCCTGGAGGTATTTATATACGAAGGCGATGAGCATTTGGGGGGAGAAAACGAAAAGTCTCATCACCCCTACTAATGGCTGGGATTCTGGAAAAGGATTAATGCATTTAAAGAGAACTTGTCACCAATGCTATCTAATCTATCGGCATCATTTAATAGAACTAAATTACAAAATTCTTTTTCTACCTATCTCTACCTCCTTTTCTTCTATGCACTCTCTTCTCCACGACTCACAGGAGCTATTACATACACCCTGTAGGAAGTGGTCACATGGGGAGAGGAAGTGTAGGTTCTTGTTAGTCAGTTCTTTTCTGATTCTTAGTGGAGCAAGACACACAGATCAGGCATCCCTGCTGAACTTAGCCATGAGCCTGGCTCTGCCAGGTTCCCTGTCCGGGACAGACCAGCTGTAGTGTTGGGACACACGTATGGAGAACACAGAGACTTTCTTTCTTAAAACAACACTTATACTCAAGATGCAGTGCTAAACAATAAAGAGAGGACAAGTCAGAGAATACCTCAACCCATGCCATGAACATATCTACACAGTGTAGGACAGTATCCTAGATTGAGGAACTGATCCGGATAGAGCAAAGCAGCCATAGTCAAGGCCTACGTAATCTCGCAGCGCAGGTGACACCGGGCCACGCTCGGACACTTTGCTGAACTCAGGTAACCAAGACTGGCTTTTGTGTCACCCATGTAGGACGGGTACCCCAACACTGCTGGGTATAAGATGGGTATAGCGACTAAAGGTCGAAACACGGGCACAACTATTCTTCTTTCAAGTATTTCTTCTTCAAGTATCTCTTCTACTAAAGTTCCAGCAGAGTACACTATTAAATTAGGTTGGGGCTCCCGACAAACTGCTCTCCATTCTTCTGAACTCTCTACTCTACTCAACCAAAGCAGCACTACTGTTCTACCTCCGCACTTCAGGAATTCTCAGTACAGATCCAGATAAAGCAAGTCTGTATCAGTCATGTATTATACTGTTCATCTGTATCATCGGAGACTTGTGAGTAAAGATCAGTTTATTTATTCAACTGGGACTTGGTACTATTTTCACCAGCACCTGCATACAAAGGCTACACCGTCCTTGGGTCATTTTCTCCTTTCTGTGGGTGGCGGTACCAACAGTCCGGGTGGGTCACATCTCCACTCTGGACCACCATGATAAGCGCCTAAGGGAGCCATCACAACCTGGCAGGTCGCCGACCATTGGGGATCAGTATAGCCAGCCACACACTAAAAGCAGGTATACCATCACACCTGTGTGCTGAGTAGCACTGGCGTCAAGATAACATCCTAACCAGCTGAGCTATATTCCACCGACAAACCATCATATAAGCGGCGTCACCAGAAACAACTCTATAGGTGACCGGTTGAGCAGACCCACATACACACTATTCAGGTAGCAGCAAACAAGAAAACAGACTGCAAGAACAAGCCATGTGTTTCCGCATCTGTGCAATGAGAGAGCCTGAGGGATAACAGGTAAAAAGAACAGATGCATGGGATCCCAGTTGGATATCATTGTAAACAGTGAAGATCTCCCCGCCCGATACAAACTTTACGTAGATGTCGCCATGGTCACCCCATAAGGGTCATCTCTCTAAAATGGTAGTCTTAACCCTTTAAGGTGGCACCTTCTGTAAGACCCTGGTAAGCCATCACCTCCAGCTGTGAGCGTAACCTTCTTCCACTGTCTGGGCGCAGGTCCGGGGTGATGACAGCCGTGCGCGGAGCTGGCAGGACTCGACTCTACGCACCACAATTACTGTGCCAGAGCTAATAACCATTTTCTTAGTCGCTGCCACTGCTGGTCTTTTGTGTTCAGACACTTTCCTCTAATTGGATAGTACAATAAAATCAGCAAGAGGTAGCCTAGGGGGACTGGCCCAGCCATCCACCCAAGCAGCGAGCTTCACACTCGGCCCATCCCCATGCCAGGTGCATCTCTACAACGCTGTGCCAGAGGGGCTGCAACCAATTCCGATACAGGAAATGACTGCAATAAAGCCACTATTATCCACCCACTGTATCTGAAATTCCTACTGGAATTTCAGTCATTTTGTCTTCTATTTTCTGCCTCACTGAACCAATATTAACAGTCATTAAGTATTCAAACAACTGGAAGCGATGCCAGCTCACCGTATACAAATAGCAGGCTGGTTATCTATACATCAGAAAGTAACACTACAGCTACCGGCGGGGAGGGAGGGGGGGCATCAGCCGGCTGAGCCACAGGGTAACCCGGTAACTTCAAGCTTCTGGCCCCAACTCTAAATCTGTAACAGTGACCACCCCCCCCCCCCCCCCCCACACACTCACACTTACTGCCGTCTTATATTATTTTTTTCTCTAAAAAAGAGCTAGGGCTTATATTCGGAAAAAATATATATTATTATTATATATATATATTTCAGAAAAATATGGTATACCCCCTACACTATAGCTGCACTCTATACGGTAGTTATCAACCATACTGTATGTCCCACTGTTGCTAGGCTCCTATACTGTAAGTTCCCCTGTACAAAGGCCTCCATACTGTATACTTCCCTGCCCTCTGTAGTTCTTCCCACATACTGTATACCTCCCTCCCCCTCTGTATACCTCCCTCTCCCCCCAGTATGGGCCCCTAAGTCTTATTGCACCTCAATAAGGTAACTCTTTTGGGCTCACACAAGTGGGATGATGTTTTTCTGTATAACTTATTCTCTGCACAGCTGAAGTCTTCCAAGGGTTAACTGTTATGTGTCATGTGTTGCCTTTCTGATCACTCACATGTGCAGGTGCTTACCCTCCTTTCTTTAGCCTATCTCCTACACTCTCTCTTTTCACACACACAGCCCATCAATCACAACCAGAGTTAGGGCCCTATTCCACCAGACGATTATCGTTCAGATTATCGTTAAATCGTTCGAATCTAAACGATAATTGTTCGGTTGAAATGCAGTTAACGATTAACGACCGAACGAGAAATTGTTGATCGCTTTATAAGACCTGGACCTATTTTTATCGTTGCTAGTTCGCAAAACGTCCGCAAATCGTTCGCATTGAATAAGACATCGTTCGGTCGTTCGCAATAGATACGAACGCAATAGCGAATAAATAGTGAAAAAAAACGATCGCAATTACGATCATAAGTAACGATTATCGTTCCATGGAAATGAGTAAACGTTTTCAGGTCTTTCGCAATAGCGGTCGTTTGAGATCGTTAATGATTATGCAAACGATAATCGTCCGGTGGAATAGGGCCCTTAGACAAACTCCAGGAGTTAGTTCTTGGTGGCAGGAATTAGTTAATGTAGTCTTGGTTCCAGAGTGAAAGAGAGAGCACCACGAACAAGTCTCTGGAGAAGCCAAGCCAGGGCCAGGCTTTGGCCAGGTCCTCTAACAGGGACGCAACTAGACAAGTCCGTTCTTATGAGCATTAGAACCGCTATGCAGTGCTAAGCCTTCTACATGGGGAGAGAAGCCAAAATGGGAACACCTTGCCCGTGCCGTGAACCTCTCTAAGTTAACTTAGGAGTCTTAGCAACTGACTCCAGTTTAAGAAAAGTACGGAACGTCTACGTATTCCACTGCGCAGCGTAGGACAAATGGGATTGCTCGGGAGTCTGCTCAACCCAGATAACATGGCCTGGGGCTCGTATTACCCACCTAGGATGGGTAGCTCCCAACTAGGGGACATAAGGCGGTCAAGACAAGAAAGTCATTTGTGAGTACGAGTATTCTCTATCTGTTCTTTCACACACCTCCAGAGTACACTTCTATATTGGGCAGGGCCCCTCTGGCAACTTCTCTCTGCTCTCTTTCTACTGAAAAGCACCTTCCTACTACAAGCACCTGGTTCTTACCTCAACTACTAGCACCTGAGTTATTGCAAGATTGTAACTGCTGTATTACTACCGCAAATACTGTTCCTGTATTTCACTACGTCTCTCCTAAGTAAACTGTTCTACTTTGCTAAAGCACTGGACTCTGGTTTATCTCTTCCACACCCGCATATACACCACTTGGGCTGTCCGGGGTGGGTCCTACACCACTCCAGACTACTGTGACACGTGCCCAAGTGACCTTAGACCCACTCAGCTACCATACCACAGTACCAGCTGAGGCTGGGTTCACACTGTGTTTTTGCAATCTGTTTAACGTATACGTTTTATGGAAAAAACGGATGCAATTGTGTATCATCCGTTTTTCAATTGACTTCCACTATAAAAAAAAGAACGGATTGAAACTGATGTGTTTTTTTCAACAGACACAAAAGTAGTGTTCACTACGTTTTTCTATCCGTTAAAAGTAAAAAAATAAAAACGGACAAGTTGAACGGATTGCAAAAATGCAGTGTGAACCCAGCCTGACCTAGCAGGGAGATCACCCAAAAAAACAAACATTCCCCGTGCCTCACCGCAGTAGTCCCCATACTGTATAGTTCCCTCCCTACTATAACATAGTAATCAAAATATATTGTAATATCAATATAATATACATATAATATAATCAAAATATAGTATTATAATATCAATATAATACACAATCTGTGGTTACAGATGTTCCATTTACCTGCAGCGCCACCACAGGGAAAGCTAAGCATTACACAACTCCAAGTCGTTATAACTTTCAAAATATAAATCAGCAGTAGATGTGATATAAAGTAAGTTTACAATTTACATTTTACATTCATTATTTTTTTTTTTTAGTTATCATGGAAAACACAGCACTTCCTGTTTTCTGATTCTTTTTTTCTTAAACAGGAAACAGTCAGAAAACAGGAAGTCCTGTGTATCCCAGGCCATCTGAGCACCCACAGAGAGAAGGCAGTAATGTTATTGACAGACATATTGAGCTGTAACTCTCTGTACTGGCCGGAATTCCTGTGTCTAGTCTGTTTTTTTTCAACCATTCAGAAAGTCTGCTTTCAGGAGACTGGACCTGGAAACAAGTAAGTATAGCTGTTATATAGCAGCCTTCAGGAGACTTGACCTGGATACAAGTAAGTATAGCTGTTATATAACTGCCTTCAGGAGACTGGACCTGGATACAAGTAAGTATAGCTGTTATATAACTGCCTTCAGGAGACTAGACCTGGATACAGTAAGTATAGCTGTTATATAGCAGCCTTCAGAAGACTGGGCCTGTATACAGTAAGTATAGCTGTTATATAGCTGCCTTCAGGAGACTTGACCTGGATACAAATAAGTATAGCTGTTATATAACTGCCTCCAGGAGACTGGACCTGGATACAAGTAAGTATAGCTGTTATATAACTGCCTTCAGGAGACTGGACCTGGATACAGTAAGTATAGCTGTTATATAGCTGCCTTCAGGAGACTGGACCTGGATACAAGTAAGTATAGCTGTTATATAGCTGCCTTCAGGAGACTGGACCTGGATACAGTAAGTATAGCTGTTATATAGCAGCCTTCAGGAGACTGGACCTGGATACAGTAAGTATAGCTGTTATATAACTGCCCTCAGGAGACTGGACCTGGATACAGTAAGTATAGCTGTTATATAGCAGCCTTCAGGAGACTGGACCTGGATACAGTAAGTATAGCTGTTATATAGTTCCCTCCAGGAGACTGGACCTGGATACAAGTAAGTATAGCTGTTATATAACTGCCTTCAGGAGACTGGACCTGGATACAGTAAGTATAGCTGTTATATAGCTGCCTTCAGGAGACTTGACCACGATACAAGTATAGCTTTTATATAGCAGCCTTCAGGAGACTGGACCTGGATACAAGTAAGTATAGCTGTTATATAACTGCCTTCAGGAGACTGGACCTGGGATACAGTAAGTATAGCTGTTATATAGCAGCCTTCAGGAGACTGGACCTGGATACAGTAAGTATAGATGAGCCCTCGCGGGCAGGGTCCTCTTCCCCCATGTACCAGTCTGTCTTTTGCCTTCATGTAATGTTTTTTGATCTTGTATTGTTCCTGCCTGTTGCCTATCTATTGTATAGCGCTCTGGAACTAAGGGTGCTTTATAAATAAATAAATAATAATAATAATAATAATAATAATATAGCTGCCTTCAGGAGACTGGACCTGGATACAAGTAAGTATAGCTGTTATATAACTGCCTCCAGGAGACTGGACCTGGATACAAGTAAGTATAGCTGTTATATAACTGCCTTCAGGAGACTGGACCTGGATACAGTAAGTATAGCTGTTATATAGCAGCCTTCAGGAGACTGGACCTGGATACAGTAAGTATAGCTGTTATATAGCTGCCTTCAGGAGACTTGACCTGGATACAAGTAAGTATAGCTGTTATATAACTGCCTCCAGGAGACTGGACCTGGATACAAGTAAGTATAGCTGTTATATAACTGCCTTCAGGAGACTGGACCTGGATACAGTAAGTATAGCTGTTATATAGCTGCCTTCAGGAGACTGGACCTGGATACAAGTAAGTATAGCTGTTATATAACTGCTTTCAGGAGACTGGACCTGGATACAAGTAAGTATAGCTGTTATATAACTGCCTTCAGGAGACTGGACCTGGATACAGTAAGTATAGCTGTTATATAGTTCCCTCCAGGAGACTGGACCTGGATACAAGTAAGTATAGCTGTTATATAACTGCCTTCAGGAGACTGGACCTGGATACAGTAAGTATAGCTGTTATATAGCTGCCTTCAGGAGACTTGACCAGGATACAAGTATAGCTTTTATATAACTGCCTTCAGGAGACTGGACCTGGATACAAGTAAGTATAGCTGTTATATAACTGCCTTCAGGAGACTGGACCTGGATACAGTAAGTATATCTGTTATATAGCAGCCTTCAGGAGACTGGACCTGGATACAGTAAGTATAGCAGTTATATAGCTGCCATCAGGAGACTGGACCTGGATACAGTAAGTATAGCTGTTATATAGCTGCCTTCAGGAGACTGGACCTGGATTTCTATTAAGTTCAGCTTTGTTTTTCAGCATGATAACAAAAAAAAAAATAATGAATGTATATTGCAAACTTGCTTTATTTCACTTATACTGTTGATTTAGATTTTGAAAGTAATAAACACTTTAACAAACAAACTCTCTTAGGTATACATGGAAGTACTGGGTCCTCCAGTACAAGAAACACTCTTTAAAGCTAATCTTTGTTGGGGTTGGGGTTGCTGTAGTACAATTTCCCATAAATGCGGATCCCAAGTAGAGGACCCCTCCATGATTCCCTAAGGATTTAAATTTTTTTTAAATACCCTTTGGTGCACCTACAAAATTGCATTGTTCTGTATAAAACTTGACTCGTTCTCCATAATTTCTCTGAGAAAGTTTTTCACAGGGATCAGTCTGATGTCATGTATTACCGCGCCTCCAATTGATGGTGCCGGAGGCTCAGTCATATATATAAGAGGAATCGTTCAAATGTTCTGTACTCTTAGATAATTTGAGTATCATAAATTACCACAGGGTTGAATGTTTTCTCTGCCGATTCATTCAGTCTCAAGTTGAGTGAGTGGAGGAGGAAAAAAAATAAAAGAAATTGTGAAGAAGAAAAAAAAGGAAAGAAAAGCTTTGAGGACTCTTCAAAGTCTGTCTGCTTGTCTTTGAATTGGATAAAACCGCGAGCTGAAAAAAAAAAATCAGGATGAGAGAGAATGGGAAAACGCTCAAGTTGTAAGTGATCTGAACTTTGCCGGCGCCAACAGAACAAACCCTGCTACATATTTCATAAAATAACTATTCTGTCTTCGGGTTTTGAACAAGTTAAAGCAGCTTTGTCAGACAAAATCACAAGCGCCTGATGGAAGACTTATTCAGGAGACAGTCGCCATAGCGCAAATGAGCTTCCTTTCGCGATCGCAAGGAACGATGGACATGACAATAAAGAATTCCAACTTAGTAAAATTCTTGCCATCAGGCAGTGAAATCTGATAATTTTTTTTTGATCAGGGTAACTTATACATACTGTATACAGGCCCGGACTGGCCCACAGGCAATCAGGGGAATCCCCCGGGGGGCCCTACCCCTTAGTGAGCCCCTGAGCAAGAGGAGGGCACTAGATGAGTCAATGGCAGCTCCACATGCTTCTTCTGAAGATGATAACATAGAAATTAGGCATCTGTAATAGAGTTTAAGGCCATGTTAAAGAAAACTTTTTAATGGTGCCTGAAGCACAAGTCATCGAGGTAGTTCATGGTGACTTCCCCCCCTGCCCCACTGGCCTTGATTGATAGATCTCTCCCCGAAGAGGCAGAAGCCAGAGGGGACTGCCAGGATGACTGGCAGCTACAATTCAAGTTCCAACCGGCTGACTCTTAGATTAAGGAGACACATGCTACCTTCCTAATCTCTGTCTGTGCTTCCAGATTGTAGAAATATGCTTTCATTCTATAGTTAAAGGAGAAGTCCGGGCCCTGGAAAGGATGTGACAGGAGGCAAGGGAAAACACAGCAATAAAGAATTGCTTACATATACCCGTGCCCACATCTGACCGCCCCAGGCCCCCCGCTGAATGATGACATCACAACTCAGGGGAAAATGCCTGTCCTGGCTTAACCAGTCACTGGAGCACCTTCCTGCCCTGGTCACTGACTGGCGGAGTGGGCAGTCCATCAGCCAGATTGTGATGTCTGCTCTGATGGAGATCCTGGTGCCTGGCAGGGGTCCTGAAGTAGCGATCCGGCGCTGAAGAGGCACGGGGAGAGGTGATTTGATACCATTTGATATTTTGCCTCCATGCCCTGCTGCTTAAAAAAAAAAAAAGCAACCAAAGTTATAATAGGGCTTCAGACGCAAATTCGTTTCTGTAAAACCCCAGGAAATTCTTCATATAGATCCACAAAATAAAGAATTATTTTTCCAGTTCCATATTTCCAGTGGGTCATAGAATACCGTACAAAAATTCATAGTTTGCCACAAAGTTGCATGAAGGTGCTTGGTTATAAGCTACGCCGTGTGTAGCGATGTAATGGAGTGGAACTGTAACAGTTGCTGGTAATAGGCACCAGACTTGGTTTTCTTATAGAAAATGTCACATCAGGTCTATGTTTTGTCAGTTCTCCATTAATCTCTAGACCGGAGCGCCCTCTGATTTGTAACTATTGTATACATATCCATAGACTCCATCTCTGAGCCTAGATGTCTGCGCCGGGCAGTGTGGTGATAATTGGCAGGTTGCTGTGTTCTCCCCCTAGTGGACGCCGTTTGGCCGTGTTGCTTTGTTAACTCGGAGCTGCCTGCATTCGGCGTGTCTTACTGTTCGCTTTCATGGGAAAACTAAGCTTAGAAATGTCAAGTCTAATTTGTGCTGGAGATTGCGGTAACAAGATTTCACCGGCAGAGTCCTTCGCTGTGCGTTCTGCTAATTCAATACGATGACTTCACCGTGGAGCTCGAGACAAAATAAACATTTTTTAGCGAACAAAAGTCGGATTGATTTATGCTCTGCAGAGCCATGGGGAAGGTGCGATGTGCTGCAGCCCTGTGTGCTTCATACATATGACTCACATCCTCTTATTATAAGCAGTAAATCTGCTGTACATACATGATGTGTTCACACGTCTTACTGCAGACACAAACTGTACTAACAATAATGGAATAAACATTCCCAAGAATAAATAGGTTTTGTTATTTCTAATGACCTCCTCATTATCCATTAGAATGGAGCACAAACTTTCTATTCAGAAATATGCTGATAACTTGTTACTTTTCAAACTTGTTTACTATTATAATATGTACAATATAACTACTATAATACTGCTTCTATATACAAGAATATAACTACTATAATACTGCCCCTATATACAAGAATATAACTACTATAATACTGCTCCTATATACAGGAATATAACTACTATAATACTGCTCCTATATACAGGAATATAACTACTATAATACTGCTTCTATATACAAGAATATAACTACTATAATACTGCTCCTATATACAAGAGTATAACTACTATAATACTGCTACTATATACAAGAATATAACTACTATAATACTGCCCCTATATACAAGAATATAACTGCTATAATACTGCTCCTATATACAAGAATATAACTACTATAATACTGCTCCAATATACAAGAATATAACTACTATAATACTGCTCCTATATACAAGAATATAACTACTATAATACTGCTTCCTATATACAAGAATATACTACTATAATACTACCCCTATATACAAGAATATAACTACTATAATACTGCCTCCTATATACAAGAATATAAGTACTATAATACTGCCCCTATATACAAGAATATAACTACTATAATACTGCTCCTATATACAAGAATATAACTACTATAATACTGCTTCTATATACAAGAATATAACTACTATAATACTGCCCCTATATACAAGAATATAACTACTATAATACTGCTCCTATGTACAAGAATATAACTACTATAATACACGAACTGGAGAGAATGGAACCGCTGCACATCCCATCTATGGCTGATACTAATGCCGCTAGGCCTATATTAAAAATCAACACCAGAGTGTCTGTATATGAATTGGTCAAGCCATATTGCCCCGTGTACCACCGCGCAGGTCCTCTGGTCCACACGGGTCCCTACGCTAACTCCACACCGTGTCGGTCAGCGACCGCCAACCCCGCAAAGCGTGCACGTGCAGGGAAGGGAGACCATGGAACGGCCCTGCAACCCCAATGTCACAGGACCAGACCCAAAAAGCCCCACCAAAACCCAGCCAGCACCACCGGCGGGGAAGGCTGCCCCCAAACGACACAAGTATGGATATGGTATTACACTTACCATTGCTGCTCTCACAGAATGGGGAAGACATAGGGTCCAGACATGTGAGCACAGACATATCCTGCTAATTTTGGTCATGTGTGAGGTGCAGCACTCTGTTTCTTCCCTGAACCGCATTTTGTTTCTCCCTTTCTCCGTGTTTTGCACTCCTCCTGGTGAGACCCACATGACCGCAATTAGCAGGAGACACCTGAGTGCACATGGTTTTAATCCCTCCTGTTTTTTCCCATTCTGTTTGCTGCAGCTATGGTGAGCGCAATACCTTATCCAGACTTGTGCTGCTTGGGGGGCGACCTTCTCCTCCGGCGGTGCTGGCCGGGTTCCGGTGTGGTGTTTTTGGGTCTGGTCCTGTGGCATGGGGGTCGCAGGGCCGTCCCATGGCCCCCGTTCCCTGACTGTGCACGCCTGCGGGGTTGGTGGCCACTGACTGGCACGGTGTGCACTTAGTGTAGGGACCCATGTGTATCAGATACCGGCACGAGGTACATGGGGCAGTATGGCTTGATCAATTCATACACAAAATTCTGATGTGTTTTTTATTTAGCCAAGCGGCACTAGTATCAGCCATAGGTGTGAGGTGCAGCACTCTGTTTCTTCCCTGAACCGCATAACTACTATAATACTGCTCCTATATACAGGAGTATAACTACTATAATACTGCTACTATATACAGGAATATAACTACTATAATACTGCTCCTATATACAAGAATATAACTACTATAATACTGCTCCTATGTACAAGAATATAACTACTATAATACTGCTCCTATATACAGGAATATAACTACTATAATACTGCTCCTATATACAGGGATATAACTCCTATAATACTGCCCCTATATACAGGAATATAACTACTATAATACTGCTCCTATATACAAGAATATAACTAATATAATACTGCTACTATATACAAGAATATAACTACTATAATACTGCTCCTATACACAAGAATATAACTACTATAATCTGGTCCGGGTCCGGGTCTGGTCCTGTGACATTGGGGTTGCAGGGCCGTTCCATGGCCTCCCTTCCCTGCACGTGCACGCTTTGCGGGGTTGGCGGTCGCTGACCGACACGGTGTGGAGTTAGCGTAGGGACCCGTGTGGACCAGAGGAGCTGCGCGGTGGTACACGGGGCAATATGGCTTGATCAATTCATATACAGACACTCTGGTGTTGATTTTTAATATAGGCCTAGCGGCATTAGTATCAGCCATAGATGGGATGTGCAGCCGTTCCATTTTCTCCAGTTCGTGTATAACTACTATAATACTGCTTCCTATATACAAGAATATAACTACTATAATACTGCCCCTATAAACAGGAATATAACTACTATAATACTGCCCCTATATACAAGAATATACCTACTATAATACTGCTCCTATATACAAGAATATAACTACTATAATACTGCTCCTATATACAGGAATATAACTACTATAATACTGCTCCTATATACAAGAATATAACTACTATAATACTGCCTCCTATATACAAGAGTATAACTACTATAATACTGCTCCTATATACAAGAATTTAACTACTATAATACTGCTCCTATATACAAGAATATAACTACTATAATACTGCTCCTATATACAAGAATATAACTACTATAATACTGCTCCTATATACAAGAATATAACTACTATAATACTGCCACCTATATACAGGAATATAACTACTATAATACTGCTCCCTATATACAAGAATATAACTACTATAATACTGCTACTATATACAGGAATATAACTACTATAATACTGCTACTATATACAGGAATATAACTACTATAATACTGCCTCCTATATACAGGAATATAACTACTATAATACTACTCCTATATACAAGAATATAACTACTATAATACTGCTACTATATACAGGAATATAACTACTATAATACTGCCTCCTATATACAATAATATAACTACTATAATACTGCTCCTATATACAGGGATATAACTACTATAATACTGCTCCTATATACAAGAATATAACTACCATAATACTGCTCCTATATACAAGAATATAACTACTATAATACTGCTCCTATATACAAGAATATAACTACTATAATACTGCTCCTATATACAAGAATATAACTACTATAATACTGCCCCCTATATACAGGAATATAACTACTATAATACTGCTCTTATATACAAGAATATAACTACTATAATACTGTTCCTATATACAAGAATATAACTACTATAATACTGCTCCTATATACAGGAATATAACTACTATAATACTGCCCCATCAATGGAGTCTTGGGGGAGGCCCACACCCTCTGTACTGGTGGTTGCACCTGTATATAGTGTATCACACTGCACCACTGAATGTGATTACAAGTACCAGCAGACCCTGCTCTTCCACCTTTTGGGCCACTCCCCTAAGGAACAACATACTCCATAAGAGACAGGAAGTGATGTCATTTGATTGACACGTGCAGAGAGGAGGACCTCTAGGGGAACTCTAGCTTAAGTCCATCTTCCAGACATATGTTGGCCTTGAAGGTGTTGGATATTGAAGCTGCGATGGGCCCCGTCTCTGTGTATGAGGGACGTCTCCTGGCAGTGAGTGGGTTAAGCCGGCAGCGGATGCACGGCCGTGTCCCCAGACGGCTCAGCAATGGGGGTGACAGCTCCTCCTGATATACTGCAGCATGTCATTCAGAATAGAAATACACAACAGCATATTGAGAAAACTGTGTCTCTCTTCATTCATGTTCAAAGCAAATTTATTGCCGGCCCCAAAGCTGCAAATATCAGGAATTTGTTAAAATGATTTAAGGCGTCTTGAGCGGCAGAAGAAAAGCCTCCTGATAAACGAGCCTTTTCCTGAAAACAAAGCCAATTAATGGAGTTTACCATTTCCCCGCGTCCTATAAATCTATGGGATGGCAATCTCCGGGCGCCAGTAAGGAAGGAACATTGCCCAAAGCCGTCACATCACAGCTAAACAGGCACTTATATAAATGCTGCACCGAGACCCAGGCCGGAAGGTTCCTACCCCGCGCAGCCGCAACCTCCACACCGACTGCTGTATGCGGGAGAGAGAAGTAATCTCAGCAGCAACACATCATATCCATCTATCCATCTATCTATCTATCTATCTATCTATCTATCTATCTATCTATCTATCTATCTATCTATCTCCTATCTATCTATCTATCTCCTATCTATCTATCTATCCATCTATCTATCTCCTATCTATCTCCTATCTATCTATCTATCTATCTATCTATCTATCTATCTATCTATCTATCTATCTATCTATCTATCTCCTATCTATCTATCCATCCATCCATCCATCCATCTATCTAACATCGGAAAATCTTAGGTTCTACAGAACTCGCACCTTGTCGAACCTTCCACATTTGATTCCCGATGCCTTTCCGGTCCGTGCGGAAGGAGGAGACAGCCCGAGTACCCAGGGCCGCTTTAACCAGAGGGCACATGGTGCACGTGCACCGGGCCCACTGGTTAAAGGGGCCCCCCCGAGCAGGCCGGCTGTTGCTATGTGCGACCAATGCGGTCGCACAGCGCTCCGGCCACCAGCCTGTCAGGGGGGAGCGCCATGGATGGGTAATCTACTTACCCCTCCATGGCGCCCCCTGCAGGGCCCCCCCGTCCGCCGCTGCCCCCGCCCGCCTGCTGCCGCTGCGGCGCTTCAGCGCTGCAGTAGCAGCGACACTGACAGAGAGAGAGCCATTGGCTCCCTCCCTGTCAGTCACTCTTGTGGCCGCACTTCCTGCAGTCACAAGAGGCCGCACTCTCCCTCTAGCGCCCAACGTCACTGGAGCGTCGGCGCGAGGGTAAGGGGAGTGCAGCCTCTTGTGACTGCAGGAAGTGCGGCCACAAGAGGGAAGAGAAGAGGAACGCGTGGACCTAGGTGAGTAAGAGTGTTTGTTTTTTTCAATGTTATATGGGAGGGGGAGCTATATACTATGGGGGGGGGGCACAGGGGGCTATATACTATGGGGAGCACAGGGGGCTATATACTATGGGGGAGAACAGGGGGCTATATACTATGGGGGAGGACAGGGGGCTATATACTATGGGGGAGCACAGGGGGCTATATACTACAGGGGAGCACAGGGGAGCTATATACTATGGGGGAGCACAGGGGGCTATATACTATGGGGGAGCACAGGGGGCTATATACTACTGGGGAGCACAGGGGAGCTATATACTATGGGGGAGCACAGGGGGCTATATACTATGGGGGAGCACAGGGGGCTATATACTACTGGGGAGCACAGGGGGCTATATACTACTGGGGAGCACAGGGAGCTATATACAATGGGGGAGCTTAGGGGGCTATATACTATGGGGGAGCACAGGGGGCTATATACTATGGGGGAGCACAGGGGAGCTATATACTATGGGGGGCACAGGGGGCTATATACAATGGGGGAGCACAGGGGCTATATACTATGGGGGAGCACAGGGGAGCTATATACTATGGGGGAGCACAGGGGGCTATATACTATGGGGAGCACAGGGGAGCTATATACTATGGGGGAGCACAGGGGAGCTATATACTATGGGGGAGCTATATACTATGGGGGAGCACAGGGGGGCTATATACTATGGGGGAGCACAGGGGGCTATATACTATGGGGGAGCACAGGGGGCTATATACTATTGGGGAGCACAGGGGGCTATATACTATGGGGGAGCACAGAGGAGCTATATACTATGGGGGAGCACAGGGAGCTATATACTATGGGGGAGCACAGGGGAGTTATATACTATGGGGGAGCACAGGGGAGCTATATACTATGGGGGAGCACAGGGGACTATATACTACTGGGGAGCACAGGGGTCTATATACTATGGGGAGCACAGGGGAGCTATATACTATGGGGGAGCACAGGGGAGCTATATACTATGGGGGAGCACAGGGGACTATATACTACTGGGGAGCACAGGGGTCTATATACTATGGGGAGCACAGGGAAGCTATATACTATGGGGGAGCACAGGGGAGCTATATACTATGGGGGAGCACAGGGGGCTATATACTACTGGGGAGCACAGGGGAGCTATATACTACTGGGGAGCACAGGGGAGCTATATACTACTGGGGAGCACAGGGGGCTATATACTACTGGGGAGCACAGGGGGCTATATACTATGGGGGAGCACAGGGGGCTATATACTATGGGGGAGCACAGGGTCTATATACTATGGGGGAGCACAGGGGCTATATACTACAGGGGAGCACAGGGGGCTATATACTATGGGGGAGCACAGGGGGCTATATACTATGGGAGAGCACAGGGGAGCTATATACTATTGGGGAGCACAGGGGGCTATATACTATTGGGGAGCACAGGGGAGCTATATACTATTGGGGAGCACAGGGAGCTATATACTATTGAGGAGCACAGGGGTCTATATACTATGGGGGAGAGCACAGGGGGGCTATATATTATGGAGAGCACAGGGGGCTATATACTATTGGGGAGAGCACAGGGGCTATATACTATTTGGGGAGAGCACAGGGGGGCTATATACTATTGGGGGAGAGCACAGGGTTTTTTTTTACTATTGTGGGAGAGCATATGGGGTCTATATACTATTGGAGAGCACAGGGGGCTATATACTATTGGGGGAGAGCACAGGGGGGCTATATACTATTGTGGGAGAGCACAGGGGGGCTATATACTATTGTGGGAGAGCACAGGGGTCTATATACTATGGGGGAGAGCGCAGGGGGGCTATATATTATGCAGAGCACAGGGGGGGCTATATACTATTGGGGAGAGCACAGGGGGCTTTATACTATTTGGGGGAGTACAGGGGGGCTATATACTATTGGGGGAGAGCACAGGGGGGCTATATACTATTGTGGGAGAGCATAGGGGTCTATATACTATTGGAGAGCACAGGGGGGCTATATACTATTGTGGGAGAGCACAGGGGGGCTATATACTATTGTGGGAGAGCACAGGGGGGGCTATATACTAATGGGGGAGCGCACAGCAGGACTGTATATAACTAGAGGAGCACATGAGGGTCTATATACTACAGGGACACCTTAAAACTATGGAGGCACAGAGGGGTGTAACTATGTAGGGGTACAGAGGGGTGTAACTACTGTATAGGGGTACAAGGGACCTAACTACTGTATGTGTTGGAGCCTAAAATATTTGTCTGGCAGATTCTGGAGAGAAGATTCACAGCCAGGAGAAGACTTCAAGGTGGCCCAGGCTGGATGGAGAGAAAAAGAAAAGGTGACAGACTCTGATCGGAGAAGACGCCCCCGGTGAGTCACTGGATGTAACTGCACTCTGTTATAGGGTTGTAGTGTTAGGGGTCATGATGTGGCGGTATTATGTAATGGTATCATTGGTAATATCTTTCTGTTTTGTTTAGTGCAGTTTTTATGTAATATGTAATCACTGTATGGTGGAAATAGTGTTATAAGGTAACTACTGTATGTATTGGGGCTCCTGATACAGTGTGGGGGCAAATTCAGTACATTATACAATGTGCTGAAAGGGAAGGGGGGGCCCACTCTTGAGGGCTGTGCACTGGGCCCACCAATGTATTAAAACGGCCCTGCGAGTACCACCTGGAATTCCGGAATACAGCCTATTATCTTGGCTGAATCCTGGAATTCCAGGTGGTACCGAACTGTCTCCTCCTCCCCCATGGATCGGGAATCAAATGCGGAAGGTTCGACAAGGTTGGAGTTCTATAGAAGAACTGTGCGATCCACTGTGAGATCATCTCTACTCATAGTTACTGTGCAGGAGCAGCACTGACAGAGAGGGAGCTATAGGCTCCCTCCCTGTCACTCATTCTTGTAGTCACATTGGTCACAAGAGGCCGCTCTGTCCTTTGTCTGGTTTCGGCGCTCTAGTGACATCACTGAAGCGCCAACGCCAGGGCAAGGGGAGAGAGGCCTCTTGTGACCGCTGCAGTGCGGCCACAAAAGAGGAAGCGAAGAGGAGACGCCCGGACCCATCTGAGTATAAGTGTTTTTTTATGTTATATGCTATATGAGAGGGGGAGCACAGAGGGGCTATATAACTAGGGGAGCACACAGCAGGGGTGCTATATACTACTGGGGAAGCACAGGGGAACTATATACTACTAGGGGAGCACACAGGGGGGGCTATATACTACTGGGGAGCACAAAACGGGGGTCTATATACTACTGGGGGAGCGCATAGGGGGGCTATATATTACTTGGGAGCACAAAGCGGGGGTCTATATACTACTAGGGGAGCGCACTGGGAGACTATTTGCTACTGGGGGAGCACAAAGTGAGGGTCTATATACTACTGGGGGAGCGCACAGGGGGTCTATATACTACTGGGGGAGCGCACAGAGGGTCTATATACTACTGGGGGAACGCACAAGAGGGCTATATACTACTGGGGAGCACACAGGGGGGCTGTATAGTACTGGGGGAGCACACATGGGGGCTATATACTACTTGGGGAGCACACATGGACGCTATATACTACTGGGAGACCGCACAGGGGCTATATACTACTGGGGAGCCCACAGGGGGACTATATACTACTGGGGGAGCGCACAATGGTCTATATACTACTGGGGGAGCGACAGGGGGCTATATACTACTGGGGGAGCACACAGGGGGACCATATACTACTGGGGGAGCACACAAGGGGGCTATATACTACTGAGGGAGAACAACACTTTTACTGCTGATGCTCATCTTGGACCTTCACCTGACAATAGACGCCGGTAAGTGGGCCTTTACTAAAAATTGTTCAGTACCCCTGCCCTAAACTGTAATACATTACCCGGCCCTGCTTCCAGTCTTCTCCTGCCCTCTGATTGCTTCCTGGCAGCTCTAAAGCAGTCTCTGAGCTGACAGAGCAGGCAATCACTGACCGGGACTGCTGTGGCCAGTGATTGCCTTAGCAGCAGCTCAGAGCCCGCCTTGAAGCTACATCTGCGGTGACAGGAAGGAAGAAGACGGCAGGAAAAGACCAGAGCGTGGACAGGTAATGTATTACAGTCTCAATCCTTAGCCGCCAGCCGCACATTACTATTACACGTAACGATCAGCGGCCGATGAATTTGGTGTCTGACCTAAAAACACGATCAGCACGAATCGCTCCATGTAATAGGGCCCCCTAATAGTCTCATCAGGATTCATCAGAACCTTAGCCTTTTGGCTGAGTCTAGTATCTGTTCTTATCAGTTTAATATCTGATACGTCCCCTATCTGGAGATCATATATTAAACTAATTTTTATAACAGGGAGATAAAAAAAGAGCCTGCTCTGCCCTCTAAAGGCATTGACCTGGTATTGCAGTGCCTCCAGGATCAGTAAAAAAAAAAAAGATGGGATGCCAAAAAAGTTTTTGAGTTCTGTAGCAAACTTTCCTAGAAGATACACCTTGAAAACTGAATTGAGTTCAGGGGAGTTTGATAACAGAGGTACCACTGTATAGTTTATTTCATATAATCTGTATGTATCCGTCTTCCCTCCGTCCATACTGGGCTTTCCGATTCATGAAAAGAATACAAAAACAGAAGTAAAGACTGACACACAGACTAAGATTCTGAATTACAGGCTGGGTCCTTATGGGGGGAGTCTACACTTAGGGTATGTGCACACTACAGAATTTCCATGGAGATCTAAAGCGGATTCCGCTGGGTGGCCTCCGCTTGAAGTTCCGCCTCTTCTATGGACTCAATATTTACTGCGGACTCCCGTTCCATAGACTCAATAATATTTGCCTGTGGATTCCGCTGTCCGCCCAGAGAATTGAGAAGTATATGGAACTTCAAGCGAAGGTCGCCGGGCGGAATCTGCTTGAAGTCTTCGTGGAAATTCTATAGTGTGCATGTACCCCTATGAGTAATTTTTAAGTACTGTCCAACAATCCCGGATAATCCGTCATCTCCCACTTCCTCCAGAATTGAGGATTTTTATAAACTTTCAAAACCTAATCTAAAACTTTTTCGAAAAGTCATCCCACAAGATACTGCGCATGGGATTAGGTTTTACGGCGACTCATAAGCGACGCCGTTAGCGAGTTACTGTAATTTTCAGTATGGTGCAATGGGACGAGGTTTAGCAGAACCCAATCTAAGTGATAGAACGCAGATGAGCTCCATAAATCAGGAGTTTCCATCGTTGCCGTTTTTGTTTTTTCCAGATCAGAAAAGATTGATCCCGGCGTCGGATTTACGCATTGCGTCTAACGGCAGAGCGCAGCCGCGGAAAGGCCATAAATGACAGGAAGGTATTAAAGTTTGAGTTGCGGGAACGCGCGGAGATGTTAATGATCAGGCAGTTTCATAAGTTTCTGCATAAAAAAATAATTACGGCTTAATTGCAACAAAAGAATAAAAAAAGAAAAAAAAAAAGTTCCAAGGAAAGTGCCGCCGCTGCCGCCTTCTTCGGGTTGGCACGCAGCTCTGCGTGGCGGTGCCAGATGAGCAGATGTGGCTTGTTGAGACGCTTTCAGAAGGTGCCTTCTCCAATCCATTGTTCAGAGTCTTAAGTGTTCCCTGTCTCTGACAAAACGAGGAGTCGGGGACAAAAATAATCAGGCGCGTTATTACGGCGCCGTCCCTGAAGTCGCACCTGTGCTGAACGCAGGTTATTGCTGTCGTCTTGTAATGGGATTACAGTCACAAGGAAAGAAGGAGAAATTAACTTTAAGAACCTTTCATTGGCTTCGGTGTATAGAACAGAGACACCTCCGGGGGAGAGGAGCAGGTGAGTGATGGTGCATAGAAGACACCTGCGGAGGACTGCGCGCTCCTGCCCCCTGACTGCAGCACCGGATACTGCAATAACCATCTCTTACATTTACAGCTACAAATGTCTACTGGTAATATAATCTGTCCGTGTTCCTTAGCAACACTGAGAAGGATGCCAGAAGTCCCGGATAGCAGGAAGAGAATGGCAACAAAACCACTATATTCGAGATGGGGATTATAAAAGGAGTTACTTAAAGGGGTACTTTAGCAAAAAAAAAAAAATAATAATAATTCTTTCAAATTAACTGATTATAGAAATTTAAAAATCTCAAGTCTTCCAGTACGTATCAGCTGCTGTATGTTCTGCAGGAAGTGGTGTATTCTTTCCAGTCTGACACAGTGCTCTCTGCTGCCACCACTGTCCATGTCAGGAACTGTCCGGAGCAGCAGCAAACAGGGTTGTGGAGTCAGAGTCGTGGAGTCGGAGCTAGTTTTGGCTGGAGTCAGGAAAAAAATGTACCGACTCCAACTCCAGCTTTAAAAAAGTCTTTAAAATATGTAGAATTGAATTTTGATATGAATTTTACAAGTTTTGCTCATGAATATATTATGAGCAACATTCTAATAGTACACTGGCTCTATTACATAAGGGTGGTCGGGGGGGGGGGGGAGTATCAGTAATAGGACACTGGCCCTATTACATAAGGGTGGTTGGGGAATATATCAGTAATAGGTGGTCGGGGAATATATCAGTAATAGGACACTGGCCCTATTAGATAAGGGTGGTCGGGGAATATATCAGTAATAGGACACTGGGCCTATTACATAAGGGTGGTCGGGGAATATATCAGTAATAGGACACTGGCCCTATTACATAAGGGTGGTCGGGGAATATATCAGTAATAGGACACTGGCCCTATTACATAAGGGTGGTCGGGGAATATATCAGTAATAGGACACTGGCCCTATTACATAAGGGTGGTCGGGGAATATATCAGTAATAGGACACTGGCCCTATTACATAAGGGTGGTCGGGGAATATATCAGTAATAGGACACTGACCCTATTACATAAGGGTGGTCGGGGAATATATCAGTAATAGGACACTGGCCCTATTAGATAAGGGTGGTCAGGGAATATATCAGTAATAGGACACTGACCCTATTACATAAGGGTGGTCGGGGAATATATCAGTAATAGGACACTGGCCCTATTACATAAGGGTGGTCGGGGAATATATCAGTAATAGGACACTGGCCCTGTTACATAAGGGTGGTCGGGGAATATATCAGTAATAGGACAGTGGCCCTATTACATAAGGGTGGTCGGGGAATATATCAGTAATAGGACACTGGCCCTATTACATAAGGGTGGTCGGGGGAATATATCAGTAATAGGACACTGGCCCTATT
Source organism: Dendropsophus ebraccatus (assembly GCF_027789765.1). Lineage (NCBI taxonomy): Eukaryota > Metazoa > Chordata > Amphibia > Anura > Hylidae > Dendropsophus > Dendropsophus ebraccatus. Next base: position 25,449 of record NW_027209125.1, read on the forward strand.
ACATAAGGGGGGACAGGGAATATATCAGTAATAGGACACTGGCCTTATTAGATAAGGGTGGTCGGGGGAATATATCAGTAATAGGACACTGACCCTATTACATAAGGGTGGTCGGGGAATATATCAGTAATAGGACACTGACCCTATTACATAAGGGTGGTCGGGGAATATATCAGTAATAGGACATTGGCCCTATTACATAAGGGTGGTCAGGGAATATATCAGTAATAGGACACTGACCCTATTACATAAGGGTGGTCGGGGAATATATCAGTAATAGGACACTGGCCCTATTACATAAGGGTGGTCGGGGAATATATCAGTCATAGGACACTGGCCCTATTACATAAGGGTGGTCAGGGAATATATCAGTAATAGGACACTGACCCTATTACATAAGGGTGGTCGGGGGAATATATCAGTAATAGGACACTGGCCCTATTACATAAGGGTGGTCGGGGAATATATCAGTAATAGGACACTGGCCCTATTACATAAGGGTGGTCGGGGAATATATCAGTAATAGGACACTGACCCTATTACATAAGGGTGGTCGGGGAATATATCAGTAATAGGACACTGACCCTATTACATAAGGGTGGTCGGGGAGAGGTTGTCGGTCACTATTTGGCAGTTTGTTTCTGAGCTGGAAGAGTCCATTGTGTGGGGGGAGATATGTGCTGTTCTCTTCCTGGATGCTGGATGACTGTATATGAGCAGCAGTGTGATATGAAGATATCCTGTGTAATATAGAGGAGGAGGAGAAGACATAAGTAGTGTAGCAGTAACCTCTGTCCTAAGTGTGGGGTTTTCTCTCTGGGAGAAGATTGTGTGTTTTTCTTAAGTGTTCTATGGCTGCAGCTGTGTGTGTGGTGTGCACTATGGCTGCAATAGGCTGTGTGTGTGCTATGACTGCAGCAGGCTGTGTGTGTATGTGTGCTATGGCTGCAGCAAGCCGAGTGTGTGTGCGTGTGTGTAGTGTGTGCTATGGCTGCAGCAAGCTGTGTGTGTGTGTGTGTGTGCTATAGCTGCAGCAGGCTGTGTGTGTGTGTGTGTGTGTGCTATAGCAGGCTGTGTGGGTGTGTGTGCTATAGCTGCAGAAGGCTGTGTGGGTGTGTGTGTATGCTATGGCTGTAGCAGGCATTGTGGGTGTGCGCTATTGCGTGCCCCCACAGTGACCTTCTATATCACTATGTGACCTTATATCACTATGTGTGACCCCTCTCTATATTACTGTGTGTCACCCCCTGTATATCACAGGCATCTGGCATTGTTAGCAGTGTTTCTTTAACCCCTTAAGGACAGAGCCTGAAATGGCCTTAATGACAGAGACAAATTTTATGAAAATGACCTGTGTCACTTTAGTCATTAATAACTTCGGGATGTTTTTACCTATCCGGGTGATTCTGAGATTGTTTTCTCGTGACATATTGTACTTTACATTTCTGGTAAATTGGAGTCGATACTTATAACGAATATTATGAAAAAAAACCCAAATAACGTGAAAAATTGTGAAAAAATGCATTTTTTCCAACTTTGAAACTTTTTTGCTTATACAGAAAGTGGTTATGCCACATAAATTATATATTAAATAGCATAGCAACATGTCTACTTTATGTTGGCGGCATTTATTAAACGATCTTTCATTTTTTTTTAGACAATAGAAAGCGTAAAACATAAGCAGCAAATTTCCAAATTTTCTGTAAAATTTCAAAATCAGATATTTTTAAGGACCTGTTCAGGTTTAAAGTGTATTTGAGGGGCCTGTATGTTAGAAAGCCCCACAAAGCACCCCATTTCAGAAACTGCACCCCCCACACTCTGCAAAAGCACATCCAGAAAGTGTTTTAACCCTTTAGGAGAGTCACAGAAATAAAAGCTAAGTGTGTAAGAAATTTGAAAATTTTAATTTTTTGTGCAGAGATTTTATTGTAATCCAATATTTTTCATATTTATAAACTTATTACCAGAGAAATTCACCCCAATATTGATTGCCCCGTTTCTGCAGTTTATAGAAATACCCCATATGTGGCCCTATTGCATTGTTTGACGGAACCACAAGCCTCAGATACAAAGGAGCGCCTAGTGAATTTCAACGCCTCCGTTATATTTGGTCATTTCTGACTGTACCACTTCAGGTTGGCAGAGGCTCTGGGGTGCCAAAACCTAAACAACACCCCTAAAGGGACACCATTCAGAAAACTACACCCCTCAAGGAATGTAACAAGGGGTGCGGTGAGCATCTGGACCCACAGGTGCTTCACAGATTTTCAGAACAATATGGCGTGAAAAAAGAAAAATGTATTTTTTACATAACGTTGTTCTAGCCTTCAATTTTTTATTTTCACAAAGGGATAAAAGGAAAAAAAAAACACAAAACGTGTAGTGCAGTTTCTCCCGAGTACAGAAATACCCCACATGTGGCGATAAAGTGCCAAGGGGGCGCAGGACGAGCCTCCAAAGGGAAGGAGCGCCAATTGGCCTTTGCAAGCTGGATTTTACTGGAATGAATTTCAAGGGCCATGTCGCATTTACAGAGCCCTCGTGCTGCCAAAACACTGGAAACCGGCACAAGTGACCCCATTCTGGAAACTACACCCCTCAAGGAATCTAACAAGGGGGGCAGTCAGCATATGGACCCCACTGGCGACGGGCACAAATGTGGAACAATGTGACGTGAAAGGGAAAAATTTTCATTTTTTCACTTTCACGGCACAAATGTGCCCGTCATCAAGGGGTCCATATCCTCACTGCACCCCTTGATAGATTCCTTGAGGGGTGCAGTTTCCAGAATGGGGTCACTTGTGGGGGTTTCCAGTGTTTTGGCAGCATGAGGGCTCTGTAAATGCGACATGGCGTTCATCGTCCATTCTGGCCACATCCAGCCTCCAAAATCCAAATGGCGCTCCTTCCCTTCAGAGACTTGCCCTGCGCCCACATGGCGCTTTATGTCCACATGTGGGGTATTTACAGACTTGGGGGAAATTGCTCTACACATATTGTGGTTTTTTTTCTCTTTTAACCTCTTGTGAAAATGAAAAATTTAAGGCTAAACCAACATTATAGTGTAAAAAATGTAATATTTCATTTGCACACCACATTGTTCCACATTTGTGCCTGTCACCAGTGGGGTCCATATGCTCACTACACCCCTTTTTACATTACCTAAGGGGTGTAGTTTCCATAATGGGGTCACTTGTGGGGGGGTTCAACTGTCTTGGCAACACAGGGGGCCTTTTAAATGCAACATGGCCCCTCGAAATCCATTCCAGCCAAATCCAGCCTCCAAAAACCAAATGGCGCTCCTTCCCTTTGGAGGCTTACCCTGCACCCGCATGGCGCTTTATGTCCACATGTGGGGTATTTCCGTACTCAGGGGAAATTGCTCTACACATTGTGTTTTTTTTTTAATCTTTTAACCCCTTGTGAAAATGAAAAAATCAAGATCAATGATTTAGTGTAAAAATTAAACATTTTTTACACTAAATGTTGGTCTAGCCTTGATTTGTTCCTTTTCCACAAGGGGTTAAAAAAGAAAGTTAACACAAAACGTGTAGGGTAATTTCCCCTGAGTACGAAAATACCCCACATGTGGACATAATGTGCCATACGGGCACAGGGCAAGCCACCAAAGGGACAGAGCGCCATTTAGAGGCTGGAATGGAGGATGGAGGCCATGTCGCAATTACAAACCCCCTGTGCTGCCAGGACAGTAGTAACCCCCCACAAGTGACCCCATTCGGGAAACTACACCCCATAAGGAATCTAACAAGGGGTGCAGTGAGGATATGGACCCCACTGGTGACGGGTACATATGTGGAACATATGCCGTGAAAATAAAAAATACAATTTTTCATTTTCACGGCCCAAATGTGGCCGTCACCAGGGGGCCATATCCCCGCTGCCCCCCTTGTTAGATTCCTTATGGGGTGTAGTTTCCAGAATGGGGTCACTTGTGGGGGGTTTCTACTGTCCTGGCCGCACAGAGGCTTTGTAATTGCATCATGGCATCCTCTAATGGGAATGGCGGCCATACCTACTTAGCTGGGGAAAAGGGACAATTCTAATTTATTTGGGGTATTAGGCCAATTATTAGTTTATAAGGTTGGAAATGACAGGTGTCCATCAAACTCAACCTGTGTTGATCCAGAGGAAGGCAAAAAACCCTCGTGAGGCAGACGACAGTAACCTCATCACAGGGGAAAATTCCTTCCCGACTCCATATGGCGATCAGAATAATCCCTGGATCAACGTGACCCCTGAAATAGGAATAAGGGACAGAATTTAGATAATGTAGAACCCCAGTGACGTGTGGTGCGCCTTGGAGCGATCCTGTATGCAGAGGCCGGGGGGATCAGGAAGGACACCATTTTCCAGTGTGACACCTGTCCTGATCACCCCGGCCTCTGCATACTGGATCGCTCCAAGGCGCACCACACGTCACAGGGGTTCTACATTATCTAAATTCTATTACTCCACACTCTGCACTTCTTCTGGGGTCTTCCTTTCTCCAGTGTGGGGGACGTCACCTGGAAAATGTTGTCCTGGTGCGATACGGGGTCCTTCATATCCAGAAGCGCTGGGTCCGCTCCATGGCTGCTAATATTAGGGCGCTATTACTGCTTCTGATATTTACGGATCGTGCCGCAAGCTACAGTAGCTCGGGCAGCGAGGGACCGAAAGAGGGGGTGCTGGTATAAAAGTTATCCCCGTACAGGTGGTGACCTTTATCCAGCAGTGGGAAGCTCAGTTCCCAAACTATCTCCCCACTAACTCGGAGGATGGGAGGGGGGGAGGGGACATCTGGGGGTGGATTTGGGTGTCCCTTCCTTCATACACTGTAAGGGTACGTGCACACTGCGGAATGGCGAAGGATAACCCCTTTGTGCATTCCGCAGCTGGCACCCGCCGGCGGACTGATGGAGGCGCGCGTCTCCGCTCGTGTCACACTCTATTCTATGCACAGGCGGATTCCGCCCTCTGTCCAAAAAATGAACGTGTTCATTCTTTGGACGGACAACGGAATCCGCCCGTGCATAGAATGGAGTCTATGACACGGGGGGAGACACGCGCCTGCATCACTCCGCCGGCGGGTGCCAGCTGCGGAATGCACAAAGGGTTATCCTTCGCCATTCCGCAGTGTGCACGTACCCTAAATCTGTAAGTGTACCCAGAGGTACGCTCACAGAGTTTGTAGAATTTCACGCCATACCGTCATCTCTAATTGGGACGGTACTGGCGGGAAAGACGAGTCTGGGGGGCAGCGTACACTACGCTACCCCCAGACACGTCACTGGATGATGAGGGCGATGAGGATGAATGGAGGAACAAAGGACCCCCCATTCATCCTCATTGGCTGTTTCGGTGTCGGAGGCAATAATAACGTATGCGTCCGACGCCGAAAACACCCTGGGGGCCATCTTTATACGGGGACTAGTATATGGGGTATGTAAATGTGTAGTGGTGTAGTGTAAAACTTTATTTCATGTAGTGTGGTGTAGTGTAGTGTTTTTTACGTGTTTTTTTGACAGTAAGAAAAAATATCCCTACGCCAAAATGGAGGAGTTGCTGATCAGTGGCGCACTTATGTGCGATGCTGATCAGCACTCAGCGGTGTTAGGGCGCAAAAAAAGAAGGGAAAAAAAAATTGAAAAAAAAAATAATAAATCTTATTAACCCAAAGCAACTGATCAGTAAATGATATTCACTGATCAGCCACTAGGGGGCAGTAGAGCAACGCTGCCAGAGATTACCGAGGCCCGCCAAACCCGAGGACCCGAGCGATTACGAAGATTTCCGACGCTGGACGACCGAACCCGGAAGTGACCCAAAGAAGACGCGAGGACGGCGCGGACCGCAGATAGTCGCTCCGGACGCCCAGATCAGGTGAGTATGGTACACCTGCACCACACACACCTGTTCTGCACCCCTCAGCTACCTAGCTACCAGAACCCGGCAAAACAGTTTTTTACAGTATGATTGCCGTGATGGGCCGGCCGGTACTGGCCGGCCTATCACGGCGATCGTGGGGGTGGCATCGGCGCCATCTTTCCCCAGTACACTAATGGCGATTGGTGCTATCTCGGACAGCACCAATCGCCATTCCTGTCCGGGTCACCGATGACCCGGAAAGCTGTTTTCAGCTGCTATATGCTGATCTGTATTGATCAGCATATAGCAGCGATCGTCGGCACGGGAGGGGTTAATCACCCCCCGTGCCGACGAGCAGAGATGGCCTGCTATACATTATAGCAGGCCATCTTCCCTGACCGCTGTGTGTGAACACACAGCGATCGGGGAAACATCGGGAGTAAGTATACGCCCGTTTGCGTTAAAGCCCACCCTGAGGGGGCGTATACTTACACCCGATGTCGTTAAGGGGTTAAGTATGGTGAATATTTAGTTAGAAACATAGAAGATTGTCAGCAGGAAGACCACCTGCTCCATCTAGTCTAGTTGAGAGTAGTTCAGGACATGGAGGCTGGAGACTGGCTGCATCCACTGCACACACAGGAGAAGCTGCTTTCTATACTGTATTCCTTTATTCCCTCAGAAGTCGCCCCGGGATCATGTAGGACAATAGGGAGAAGCTGCTGAGCCAGTGTGATAAATAACTCCCCTGGTATCTGACTGGCCATTTATGAAGGAGTCGGAGTCGGTCCTGATAAAATGTCTTACAGACTCCACAGCCCTGGTAGCAAATCCCCATAGAAAAAAACATTTCAATGGAGTTCCCCTTTAAAGGGGTAATCCTTAGAAAAATATGGCTGTTTGCTCCAGAATCAACACCACTCATTCTCAGTTTTGCAGCTCAGTTCCATTAAAGTGAATGGAGCTGACTGCAATAACATACCCAACCTGGGGGACAAATGCAGTGCTGTTTTTACTAGTTACATCTCCAGCCTGAAATGGGTGATATGAGCGAATAGACTGTCATACAGTCAGCTTTGCCCAGCCTGAAATGACTGATAACAGAGCTTTAAAGGGGTACTCTGGTATCAAAAAATCAAAATTCCCCCAACACATGGTTCATGCGGCCATTAACCCTCCACTGTTTATCGGCCACAGAGGACGTCTTCTGTCATGTGAAGCCGATAACATAGATTTTACCACTGAGCAGCACCACTCTCCTCCTCAGTTTGTGTGCAGTATTGCAATAGAGTTTCATGGAAGTGAATGAGGCAGAGGTGTAGTACCGTACACAAACTGAGGTGGCACTGTTTTTGGAAGAAATCAGATTCCCCCCCCCCCCCAATCCTGGACAACCTCTTTAAAGGAGAATTCCGGGCTTGGGTGAGTTTTAGCAGAGTGCTGGGGAGGGGGGAGGATGGAAGATGTTATCTCCCCTGCAGCTCCGGTCCCAGCTGATTCTGGGTCAGAGTGGGGTCCTGGGACATGACGTGTTAGGCCTGCTCGGACAGTTAGCGGCCGACCCCACTGCGGCTGCTGACTGGCTGAGCGGGCCTGGCACGTCACGTCCCCAGTCCAACCCAGAATCAGCCGAAACCGGAGCTGCAGGATACCGCTGGAGCATGTTACATCTTTCATCCACCCCCTCCCAGCACTCTGCCAAAAATCACCCCAGCCCGGAGTTCTCCTTTAAGGAAGTGTTTTGCAAAACTACAACCCCCAGAACGGCCTGACTTCTGTGTAATAGACACAATAGGTAAAGAACAGAGAGACTGCAGTCAATGCCAGGTTTATTGTCATCATCATCTTCATGCCGGGTCAAGTGTTCAATCAGGAAGGAAGAAACCCACATCATACATGTAAAATATCAGCACAAACACAGCATAAAATCACTGATCTCCCAGAATGTAAGAAATTTGAAAAAAATGGGGAAAAACGAGTTAAAATATAGAAAAATCACAGGTTGGTTGTTTGGTAGTTGCACACAAACAATTCCTAACAAATATATATTTATAGCGGCGGGG
>NW_027209127.1:0-33358 GCF_027789765.1 Dendropsophus ebraccatus
AACCATACTCACTGATCTACACACTGGGTACCGCCCAGGAACGTCCTATATACATGAGACACCCATGGCTACAGATAACCATACTCACTGATCTACACACTGGTGACCGCCCAGGAACGTCTATACATGAGACACCACAGCTACAGATAACCATACTCACTGATCTACACACTGGTGACCGCCCAGGAACGTCCTATATACATGAGACCCCCATGGCTACAGATAACCATACTCACTGATCTACACACGGTGACTGCCCAGGAACGTCCTATATACATGAACACCATGGCTACAGATAACCATACTCACTGATCTACACACTGGTGACTGCCCAGGAACGTCCTATATACATGAGACACCCATGGCTACAGATAACCATACTCACTGATCTACACACTGGTGACCGCCCAGGAACGTCCTATATACATGAGACCACAGCTACAGATAACCATACTCACTGATCTACACACTGGTGACCGCCCAGGAACGTCCTATATACATGAGACACCACAGCTACAGATAACCATACTCACTGATCTACACACTGGTGACTGCCCAGGAACGTCCTATATACATGAGACACCACAGCTACAGATAACCATACTCACTGATCTACACACTGGTGACCGCCCAGGAACGTCCTATATACATGAGACACCACAGCTACAGATAACCATACTCACTGATCTACACACTGGTGACTGCCCAGGAACGTCCTATATACATGAGACACCATGGCTACAGATACCATACTCACTGATCTACACACTGGTGACCGCCGCAGGAACGTCCTATATACATGAGACACCATGGCTACAGATAACCATACTCACTGATCTACACACTGGTGACCGCCCAGGAACGTCCTATATACATGACCACCAGCTACAGATAACCTACTCACTGATCTACACACTGGTGACCGCCCAGAAAGGTCGTCCTATATACATGAGACACCATGGCTACAGATAACCATACTCACTGATCTACACACTGGTGACCGCCCAGGAACGTCCTATATACATGAGACACCACAGCTACAGATAACCATACTCACTGATCTACACACTGGTGACTGCCCAGGAACGTCCTATATACATGAGACACCATGGCTACAGATAACCATACTCACTGATCTACACACTGGTGACTGCCCAGGAACGTCCTATATACATGAGACACCATGGCTACAGATACCATACTCACTGATCTACACACTGGTGACCGCCCAGGAACGTCCTATATACATGAGACACACCATGGCTACAGATAACCATACTCACTGATCTACACACTGGTGACCGCCCAGGAACGTCCTATATACATGAGACACCATGGCTACAGATAACCATACTCACTGATCTACACACTGGTGACTGCCCAGGAACGTCCTATATACATGAGACACCACATGGCTACAGATAACCATACTCACTGATCTACACACTGGTGACCGCCCGAGAACGTCATATACATGAGACACCACAGCTACAGATAACCATACTCACTGATCTACACACTGGTGACCGCCCAGGAACGTCCTATATACATGAGACACCATGGCTACAGATAACCATACTCACTGATCTACACACTGGTGACGCCCAGGAACGTCCTATATACATGAGACACCATGGCTACAGATAACCATACTCACTGATCTACACACTGGTGACCGCCCAGGAACGTCCTATATACATGACCACCACAGCTACAGATAACCATACTCACTGATCTACACACTGGTGACCGCCCAGGAACGTCCTATATACATGAGACACCATGGCTACAGATAACCATACTCACTGATCTACACACTGGTGACCGCCCAGAACGTCCTATATACATGAGACACCATGCTACAGATAACCATACTCACTGATCTACACACTGGTGACCGCCCAGGAACGTCCTATATACATGAGACACCACAGCTACAGATAACCATAATCACTGATCTACACACTGGTGACCGCCCAGGAACGTCCTATATACATGAGACACCACAGCTACAGATAACCATACTCACTGATCTACACACTGGTGACCGCCCAGGAACGTCCTATATACATGAGACACCATGGCTACAGATAACCATACTCACTGATCTACACACTGGTGACCGCCCAGGAACGTCCTATATACATGAGACACCATGGCTACAGATAACCATACTCACTGATCTACACACTGGTGACCGCCCAGGAACGTCCTATATACATGAGACACCACAGCTACAGATAACATACTCACTGATCTACACACTGGTGACCGCCCAGGAACGTCCTATATACATGAGACACCACAGCTACAGATAACCATACTCACTGATCTACACACTGGTGACTGCCCAGGAACGTCCTATATACATGAGACACCATGGCTACAGATAACCATACTCACTGATCTACACACTGGTGACGCCCAGGAACGTCCTATATACATGAGACACCATGGCTACAGATAACCATACTCACTGATCTACACACTGGTGATACCCGCCCAGAACGTCCTATATACATGAGACCCCACCTCAGATAACCATACTCACTGATCTACACACTGTGACCGCCCAGGACGTCCTATATACATGAGACACCACAGCTACAGATAACCATACTCACTGATCTACACACTGGTGACCGCCCAGGAACGTCCTATATACATGAGACACCACAGGCTACAGATAACCATACTCACTGATCTACACACTGGTGACCGCCCAGGAACGTCCTATATACATGAGACACCACCGCTACAGATAACCATACTCACTGATCTACACACTGGTGACCGCCCAGGAACGTCCTATATACATGAGACACCACAGCTACAGATAACCATACACTCACTGATCTACACACTGGTGACCGCCCAGGAACGTCCTATATACATGAGACACCATGCTACAGATAACCATACTCACTGATCTACACACTGGTGACCGCCCAGGAACGTCCTAATACATGAGACACACAGCTACAGATAACCATACTCACTGATCTCTACACACTGGTGACCGCCCAGGAACGTCCTATATACATGAGACACACCACAGCTACAGATAACCATACTCACTGATCTACACACTGGTGACGCCCAGAACGTCCTATATACATGAGACACCATGGCTACAGATAACCATACTCACTGATCTACACACTGGTGACTGCCCAGGAACGTCCTATATACATGAGACACCATGGCTACAGATAACCATAATCACTGATCTACACACTGGTGACCGCCCAGGAAACGTCCTATATACATGAGACACCATGGCTACAGATAACCATACTCACTGATCTACACACTGGTGACCGCCCAGGAACGTCCTATATACATGAGACACCATGGCTACAGATAACCATACTCACTGATCTACACACTGGTGACCGCCCAGGACGTCCTATATACATGAGACACCAGGCTACAGATAACCATACTCACTGATCTACACACTGGTGACCGCCCAGGAACGTCCTATATACATGAGACACCACAGCTACAGATAACCATACTCACTGATCTACACACTGGTGACCGCCCAGGAACGTCCTATATACATGAGACACCACAGGCTACAGATAACCATACTCACTGATCTACACACTGGTGACCCGCCCAGGAACGTCTATATACATGAGACACCACAGCTACAGATAACCATACTCACTGATCTACACACTGGTGACCGCCCAGGAACGTCCTATATACATGAGACACCATGGCTACAGATAACCATACTCACTGATCTACACACTGGTGACCGCCCAGGAACGTCCTATATACATGAGACACCACAGCTACAGATAACCATACTCACTGATCTACACACTGGTGACCGCCCAGGAACGTCCTATATACATGAGACACCATGGCTACAGATAACCATACTCACTGATCTACACAATGGTGACCGCCCAGGAACGTCCTATATACATGAGACCCCACCACTACAGATAACCATACTCACTGATCTACACACTGGTGATCGACCGCCCAGGAACGTCCTACATACATGAGACCCCACATGCAGAGATAACAATACTCACTGATCTACACACTGGTGACTGCCCAGGAACGTCCTATATACATGAGACACCATGGCTACAGATAACCATACTCACTGATCTACGATCTACACACTGGGGACCGCCCAGGAACGTCCTATATACATGAGACACCACAGCTACAGATAACCATACTCACCGATCTACACACTGGGGACCGCCCGCCCAGGAACGTCCTATATACATGAGACACCATGGCTACAGATAACCATACTCACTGATATCTACACACTGGTGACTGCCCAGGAACGTCCTATATACATGAGACACCATGGCTACAGATAACCATACTCACGATCTACACACTGGTGACCGCCCAGGAACGTCCTATATACATGAGACACCACCGCTACAGATAACCATACTCACTGATCTACACACTGGTGACCGCCCAGGAACGTCTATATACATGAGACACCATGGCTACAGATAACCATACTCACTGATCTACACACTAGTGATGCCCAAGGAACGTCCTATATACATGAGACACCACAGCTACAGATAACCATACTCACTGATCTACACACTGGTGACCGCCCAGGAACGTCCTATATACATGAGACACCATGGCTACAGATAACCATACTCACTGATCTACACACTGGTGACCGCCCAGGAACGTCCTATATACATGAGACACCATGGCTACAGATAACCATACTCACTGATCTACACACTGGTGACCGCCCAGGAATCCTATATACATGAGACCCACAGCTACAGATAACCATACTCACTGATCTACACACTGGTGACTGCCCAGGAACGTCCTATATACATGAGACACCATGGCTACAGATAACCATACTCACTGATCGACACAGTGGTGACTGCCCAGGAACGTCCTATATACATGAGACACCACAGCTACAGATAACCATACTCACTGATCTACACACTGGTGACCGCCCAGAACGTCCTATATACATGAGACACCAAGCTACAGATAACCATACTCACTGATCTACACACTGGTGACCGCCCAGGAACGTCCTATATACATGAGACACCATGCTACAGATAACCATACTCACTGATCTACACACTGGTGACTGCCCAGGAACGTCCTATATACATGAGACACCATGCTACAGATAACCATACTCACTGATCTACACACTGGTGACCGCCCAGGAACGTCCTATATACATGAGACACCACAGCTACAGATAACCATACTCACTGATCTACACACTGGTGACTGCCCAGGAACGTCCTATATACATGAGACACCATGGCTACAGATAACCATAATCACTGATCTACACACTGGTGACCGCCCAGGAACGTCCTATATACATGAGACACCACAGCTACAGATAACCATACTCACTGATCTACACACTGGTGACCGCCCAGGAACGTCCTATATACATGAGACACCATGGCTACAGATAACCATAATCACTGACCTACACACTGGTGACTGCCCAGAAACGTCCTATATACATGAGACACCATGGCTACAGATAACCATACTCACTGATCTACACACTGGTGACCGCCCAGGAAACACCTATATACATGAGACACTACAGCTACAGATAAACCATACTCACTGATCTACACACTGGTGACCGCCCAGGAACATCCTATATACATGAGACACCATGGCTACAGATAACCATATCACTGATCTACACACTGGTGACCGCCCAGGAACCCAGATCATACATACATGAGACCCCACCAATACAGATAACCATACTCACTGATCTACACACTGGTGACTGCCCAGGAACGTCCTATATACATGAGACACCATGGCTACAGATAACCATTACTCACTGATCTACACACTGGTGACCGCCCAGGAACGTCCTATATACATGAGACACCACAGCTACAGATAACCATACTCACTGATCTACACACTGGTGGACCGCCCAGGAACGTCCTATATACATGAGACACCAGGGCTACAGATAACCATAACTCACTGATCTACCACACTGGTGACCCCCAGGAACGTCCTATATACATGAGACACCACAGCTACAGATAACACATACTCACTGATCTACACACTGTGTGGCCAAGGCCACAACGTCCTATATACATGAGACACCATGGCTACAGATAACCATAATCACTGATCTACACACTGGTGACGCCCAGGAAAAGTCCTATATACATGAGACCCCATGGCTACAGATAACCATACTCACTGATCTACACACTGGTGACTGCCCAGGAACGTCCTATATACATGAGACACCACAGCTACAGATAACCATACTCACTGATCTACACACTGGTGACTGCCCAGGAACGTACGTCTCTATAACATGAGACACCATGGCTACAGATAACCATACTCACTGATCGACACACTGGTGACCGCCCAGGAACGTCCTATATACATGAGACACCATGGCTACAGATAACCATACTCACTGATCTACCACTGGTGACCGCCCAGGAACGTCCTATATACATGAGACACCACAGCTACAGATAACCATACTCACTGATTCTACACACTGGTGACTGCCCAGGAACGTCCTATATACATGAGACACCATGGCTACAGATAACCATACTCACTGATCTACACACTGGTGACCGCCCAGGAACGTCCTATATACATGAGACACCATGGCTACAGATAACCATACTCACTGATCTACACACTGGTGACGCCCAGGAACGTCCTATATACATGAGACACCAGCTACAGATAACAATACTCACTGATCTACACACTGGTGACCGCCCAGGAACGTCCTATATACATGAGACACCATGGCTACAGATAACAATACTCACTGATCTACACACTGGTGACCGCCCAGGAACGTCCTATATACATGAGACACCATGGCTACAGATAACCATACTCACTGATCTACACACTGGTGACTGCCCAGGAACGTCCTATATACATGAGACCCCGCCGCTACAGATATGTCTGGCTGGGGCAGTAGTGCCGACTCTGTATCTTTTTGTTTGCTGTAATAATTTTAGGTTGCGACCAGTATACAATTCTTCTACCGTTGCTTACATTGACACTAAACAATTATTGTTTAAATTTGAACGTTAACGTTTTTTTTGCACGGTTATCATCTCGTGTAATAGAGCCCTTAAAGTACTGACACAATGGTCCGGAAGTCCAGCTCTCACACAGGTAAAGGTGTTGGGATTGTTCTGGAACATTCCAGATACTTCAGTGTATAAAGGATAATTGGGAGGAGCTGTGTTTCTGGCAACGTCACAGATCCGGCAGGAGCCGCCATTGTCTCCACAGCCAACAAGCCGCGGCCTCCTCCTGGCACTGATGTCACCAACAAAGCAATACTGGTGTTACAGCGAGCCGGCTTACTACTCCTCCTCTTCTCTACCAGACTCCTCCATCCTCCTCTACCAGACCCCCCCATGTCCTCCCCTCCTCTACCAGACCCCCCCATGTCCTCCCCTCCTCCTCTACCAGACCCCCCCCCCCCATGTCCTCCCCTCCTCTACCAGACCCCCCCCCCCCATGTCCTCCCCTCCTCTACCAGGACCCCCCCACCAGCCCCAGGTCCTCCCTCCTCTACCAGACACCCCCCCCCCATCCCCCCATGTCCTCCCCTCCTCTACCAGACCCCCCCCATGTCCTCCCCTCCTCTACCAGACCCCCCCCCATGTCCTCCCCTCCTCTACCAGACCCCCCCCATGTCCTCCCCTCCTCTACCAGACCCCCCCCCACCCCCCCATGCCTCCCCTCTCTACCAGACCACCCATGTCCTCCCCTCTCTACCAGACCCCCCCCCCCCATGTCCTCCCCTCCTCTACCAGACCCCCCCCCCATGTCCTCCCCTCCTCTACCAGACCCCCCCCATGTCCTCCCCTCCTCTACCAGACCCCCCATGTCCTCCCCTCCTCTACCAGACCCCCCCATGTCCTCCCCTCCCTCTACCAGACCCCCCCATGTCCTCCCCTCCTCTACCAGACCCCCCCCATGTCCTCCCCTCCTCTACCAGACCCCCCCCATGCATGTCCTCCCCTCCTCTACCAGACCCCCCCCCCACCATGTGACCCCTCACCTCCTCCTCTCTACCAGACCCCCCCCCATGTCCTCCCCTCCTCTACCAGACCCCCCCCATGTCCTCCCTCCTCTACCAGACACCCCATGTCTCCCCTCCTCTACCAGACCCCCCCCCCATGTCCTCCCCTCCTCTACCAGACCCCCCCCATGTCCTCCCCTCCTCTACCAGACCCCCCCATGTCCTCCCCTCCTCTACCAGACCCCCCCCCATGTCTCCTCCCCCTCCTCTACCAGACCCCCCCATGTCCTCCCTCCTCTACCAGACCCCCCCCATGTCCTCCCTCCTCTACCAGACCCCCCAATGTCCTCCCCTCCTCTACCAGACCCCCCCCCATCCCACCCCATTCCCCCCATGTCTCCCCCTCCTCTACCAGGACCCCCATGTCCTCCCCTCCTCTACCAGACCCCCCCATGTCCTCCCCTCCTCTACCAGACCCCCCCCCATGTCCTCCCCTCCTCTACCAGACCCCCCCCCACCCCCACCCCCCCCCCCCCCCCCCAAGTCCTCCCCTCCTCTCCCAGACCCCCCCCCCATGTCCTCCCCTCCTCTACCAGACCCCCCCCCCATGTCCTCCCCTCCCCATGTCCTCCCTCCTCCTCTACCAGACCCCCCATGTCCTCCCCTCCTCTACAGACTTTCTATTCTGTGTATATCTCTCGGTGTCTGTCAGTCTCTCTCTCTCTGTGTATGTCTGTCAGTCTCTCTCTCTCTGTGTATGTTGTCAGTCTCTCTTCTCTCGTATGTCTGTCAGTCTCTCTCTCTGTGTATGTCTGTCAGTCTCTCTCTCTCTGTGTATGTCTGTCAGTCTCTCTCTCTCTCTCTCTCTGTGTATGTCTGTCAGTCTCTCTCTGTGTATGTCTGTCAGTCTCTCTCTCTCTCTCTCTCTCTCTATGTCAGTCTTTCTCCTCTGTGTCTGTTGTCAGTCTCTCTCTCTCTCTCTCTCTCTCTCTGTGTATGTCTGTCAGTCTCTCTCTCTCTGTGTATGTCTGTCCGTCTCTCTCTCTCTGTGTATTCTGTCAGTCTCTCTCTCTCTGTGTATGTCTGTCAGTCCTCTCTCTCTCTGTGTATGTCTGTCAGTCTCTCTCTCTCTGTGTATGTCTGTTCAGTCTCTCTCTCTCTGGTATGTCTGTCAGTCTCTCTCTCTCTGTGTATGTCTGTCAGTCTCTCTCTCTCTCTGTATGTCTGTCAGTCTCTCTCTCTCTGTATGTCTGTCAGTCTCTCTCTGTGTATGTCTGTCGTCTCTCTCTCTCTCTGTGTATGTCTGTCAGTCTCTCTCTCTCTCTGTGTATGTCTGTCAGTCTCTCTCTCTCTGTGTATGTCTGTCAGTCTCTCTCTCTGTGTATGTCTGTCAGTCTCTCTCTCTCTGTGTATGTCTGTCAGTCTCTCTGCTCTCTGTGTATGTCTGTCAGTCTCTCTCTCTCTGTGTATGTCTGTCAGTCTCTCTCTCTCTGTGTATGTCTGTCAGTCTCTCTCTCTCTGTGTATGTCTGTCAGTCTCTCTCTCTGTGTATGTCTGTCAGTCCTCTCTCTCTGTGTATGTCGTCAGTCTCTCTCTCTCTGTGTATGTCTGTCAGTCTCTCTCTCTCTCTGTATGTCTGTCAGTCTTCTCTCTCTGTGTATGTCTGTCAGTCTCTCTCTCTCTCTGTATGTCTGTCAGTCTCTCTCTGTGTATGTCTGTCAGTCTCTCTCTCTCTGTGTATGTCTGTCAGTCTCTCTCTCTCTCTCTGTGTATGTCTGTCAGTCTCTCTCTCTCTGTGTATGTCTGTCAGTCTCTCTCTCTCTCTCTGTGTATGTCTGTCAGTCTCTCTCTCTGTATGTCTGTCAGTCTCTCTCTCTCTCTGTGTATGTCTGTCAGTCTCTCTCTCTCTGTGTATGTCTGTCAGTCTCTCTCTCTCTCTCTCTCTGTGTATGTCTGTCAGTCTCTCTCTCTCTGTGTATGTCTGTCAGTCTCTCTCTCTCTCTCTGTGTATGTCTGTCAGTCTCTCTCTCTCTCTTTGTGTCTCTCTCTTTCCCGGTCTCTCTCTTTGTGTCTCTCTCTTTCCCGGTCTCTCTCTCTTTGTGTCTCTCTCTTTCCCGGTCTCTCTCTCTCTTTGTGTCTCTCTCTTTCCCGGTCTCTCTCTCTCTCTCTTTCCCGGTCTCTGTACTCACCGGTGTGGGAAACATGTCTGACGGCTTTGGGGGTCATGTGACTGCGCAGTCTCGCCAGAGTGGCCACGCCCCCAGGCACTATTGGCGGAAACTAACGGTCCAGCTGATCTCTCTGCATCACGTGATCGCTCTTAAACCTGAAGAATTTAGTGATCGGCGGGAAAATAAAAGTGAGGTGAAAGACAGCGCGGTCCCTCCGTGTATCCCGCCGGCAGTCCGGTACCGAGCATTATACGTTAATCAGTCTCCTGCTCAGTGGCGCCCCCTGAGGGACGGACATACAGGGTGCTCAAGGGTGTCCTACATCCTCTCCCCAGAACTCCACCCCCCCCCTCTCCTCACCTTACCCCCCCCCCCTCCTCACCTCACCCTTACCCCCCCCCCTCTCCTCCCCCCTTCCCCTCACCCCCCCCTCTCTCCTTACCCCCCCCCCCCTCCCACCTTCCCCTCACCCCCCCCCCCCCCCCCCCCCCCCCCCCCTCTTTCCCCTCACCCCCCCCCCCCACCTTCCCCTCACATTCCCCCTCACCCCACTCACCTTCCCTTCTGCACTCCTGCCCTCTCTGGTATTTCTCGGGATTCTTCTCTTCTTCCCCTGGGCACCTCTGCCTCTCTGGTATTCTTGGGATTCTCTCTTCTTCCCCTGGGCACCTCCTGCCCTCTCTGGTATTCTCGGGATTCTTCTCTTTCTTCCCCTGGGCACTCCTGCCCTCTCTGGTATTCTTGGATTCTCTCTTCTTCCCCTGGGCACCCTCCTGCCCTCTCTGGTATTTCTCGGGATTCTTCTCTTCTTCCCCTGGGCACCCTCATGCCCTCTCTGGTATTCTCGGGATCTTCTCTTCTTCCCCTGGGCACCCTCCTGCCCTCTCTGGTATTCTCGGGATTCTTCTCTTCTTCCCCTGGGCACCTCCTGCCCTCTCTGGTATTCTCGGCATTCTTCTCTTCTTCCCCTGGGCACCTCCTGCCCTCTCTGGTATTCTCGGGATTCTTCTCTTCTTCCCCTGGGCACCTCCTGCCCTCTCTGGTATTCTCGGGATTCTTCTCTTCTTCCCCTGGGCACCTCCTGCCCTCTCTGGTATTCTCGGATTCTTCTCTTCTTCCCCTGGGCACCTCCTGCCCTCTCTGGTATTCTCGGCATTCTTCTCTCTTCCCCTGGGCACCTCCTGCCCTCTCTGGTATTCTCGGGATTCTTCTCTTCTTCCCCTGGGCACCTCCTGCCCTCTCTGGTATTCTCGGGATTCTTCTCTTCTTCCCTGGGCACCTCTTGCCCTCTCTGGTATTCTCGGGATTCTTCTCTTCTTCCCCTGGGCACCTCCTGCCTCTCTGGTATTCTCGGGATTCTTCTCTTCTCCCCTGGGCACCTCCTGCCCTCTCTGGTATTCTTGGGATTCTTCTCTTCTTCCCCCTGGGCACCTCCTGCCCTCTCTGGTATTCTCGGGATTCTTCTCTTCTTCCCCTGGGCACCTCCTGCCCTCTCTGGTATTCTTGGGATTCTTCTCTCTTCCCCTGGGCACCTCCTGCCCTCTCTGGTATTCTCGGGATCTTCTCTCTTTCCCCTGGGCACCTCCTGCCCTCTCTGGTATTCTCGGGATTCTTCTCTTCTTCCCCCTGGGCACCCTCCTGCCCTCTCTGGTATTCCTCGGGATTCTTCTCTTCTTCCCCTGGGAACCTCCTGCCCTCACTTGGTATTCTTGGGATTCTTCTCTTCCTTCCCCTGGGCACCTCCTGCCCCTCTCTGGTATTCTCGGGATTCTTCTCTTCTTCCCCCTGGGCACTCCTGCCCTCTCTGGTATTCTTGGGATTCTTCTCTTCTTCCCCTGGGCACCTCCTGCCCTCCTCTGGTATTCTTGGGATTCTTCTCTTCTCCCCTGGGCACCTCCTGGCCCTCGCTCTGGTATTCTCGGGATTCTTCTCTTCTTCCCCTGGGCACCTCCTGCCCTCTCTGGTATCTTGGGATTCTTCTCTTCTTCCCCTGGGCTACCTCCTGCCCTCTCTCTGGTATTCTCGGAGATTCTTCTCTTCTTCCCCCTGGGCACCTCCTGCCCTCTCTGGTATTCTTCGGGATTCTCTCTCTTCTTCCCCTGGGCACCTCCTGCCCTCTCTGGTATTCTCGGGATTCTTCTCTTCTTCCCCCTGGGCACCTCCTGCCCTCTCTGGTATTCTCGGGATTCTTCTCTTCTTCCCCTGGGCACCTCCTGCCCTCTCTGGTATTCTCGGGATTCTTCTCTTCTTCCCCCTGGGCACCTCCTGCCCTCTCTGGTAATTCTCGGGATTCTTCTCTTCTTCCCTGGGCACCTCCTGCCCTCTCTGGTATTCTCGGGATTTTCTCTTCTTCCCCTGGGCACCTCCTGCCCTCTCTGGTATTCTCGGGATTCTTCTCTTCTTCCCCTGGGCACCTCCTGCCCTCTCTGGTATTCTCGGGATTCTCTCTTCTTCCCCTGGGCACCTCCTGCCCTCTCTGGTATTCTCGGATTCTTCTCTTCTTCCCCTGGGCACCTCCTGCCCTCTCTGTATTCTTGGGATTCTTCTCTTCTTCCCCCTGGGCACCTCCTGCCCTCTCTGTATTCTCGGGATCTTCTCTCTTCTTACCCTGGGCACCTCCTGCCCTCTCTGGTATTCTGGGATTCTTCTCTTCTTCCCTGGGCACCTCCCTGCCCTCTCTGGTATTCTCGGGATTCTTCTCTTCTCCCCTGGGCACCTCCTGCCCTCTCTGGTATTCTCGGGATTCTTCTCTCTTCCCCTGGGCACCTCCTGCCCTCTCTGGTATTCTCGGGATTCTTCTCTTCTTCCCCTGGGCACCTTCCTGCCCTCTCTGGTATTCTTGGGATTCTTCTCTTCTTCCCCTGGGCACCTCCTGCCCTCTCTGGTATTCTCGGGATTTCTTCTCATTCTTCCCCTGGGCACCTCCTGCCCTCTCTGGTATTCTCGGGATTCTTCTCTTCTTCCCTGGGCACCTCTGCCCCTCCTCTGTATTCTCGGATTCTTCTCTTCTTCCCCTGGGCACCTCCTGCCCTCTCTGGTATTCTCGGGATTCTTCTCTCTTCCCCTGGGCACCCTCCTGCCCCTCTCTATGGTATTCTTGGGATTCTTTCTCTTCTTCCCTGGGCACCTCCTGCCCTCTCTGGTATTCTCGGGATTCTTCTCTTCTTCCCCTGGGCACCTCCTGCCCTCTCTGGTATTTCTGGGATCTTTCTCTTCTTCCCCTGGGCACCTCCTGCCCTCTCTGGTATTTCGGGATTCTTCTCTTCTTCCCCTGGGCACCTCCTGCCCTCTCTGGTATTCTCGGGATTCTTCTCTTTTCCCCTGGGCACCTCCTCGCCTCTCTGGTATTCTCGGGATTCTTCTCTTCTTCCCCTGGGCACCTCCTGCCCTCTCTGGTATTCTCGGGATTCTTCTCTTCTTCCCCTGGGCACCTCCTGCCCTCTCTGGTATTCTCGGGATCTTCTCTTCTTCCCCTGGGCACTCCTGCCTCTCTGGTATTCTCGGGATTCTTCTCTTCTTCCCCTGGGCACCTCCTGCCCTCTGGTATTCTCGGGATTCTTCTTCTTCCCCTGGGCACCTCCTGCCCTCTCTGGTATTCTCGGGATTCTTCTCTTCTTCCCCTGGGCACCTCCTGCCCTCTCTGGTATTCTCGGGATTCTTCTCTTCCCCCTGGGCACCTCCTGCCCTCTCTGGTATTCTTGGGATTCTTCTCTTCTTCCCCTGGGCACCTCCTGCCCTCTCTGGTATTCTCGGGATTCTTCTCTTCTTCCCCTGGGCACCTCCTGCCCTCTCTGGTATTCTGGGATTCTTCTCTTCTTCCCCTGGGCACCTCCTGCCCTCTCTGGTATCGGGATTCTTCTCTTCTTCCCCTGGGCACCTCCTGCCCTCTCTGGTATTCTCGATTCTTCTTCTCTATGTTTCTCTTCTCTTCTCATTCTATTCTTCTCTTCTTCCCCTGGGCACCTCCTGCACTCTCTGGTATTCTCGGGATTCTCTCTTCTTCCCCTGGGCACCTCCTGCCCTCTCTGGTATTCTCGGGATTCTTCTCTTCTTCCCCGGCACCTCCTGCCCTCTCTGGTATTCTCGGGATTCTTCTCTTCTTCCCCTGGCACCTCCTGCCCTCTCTGGTATTCTCGGGATTCTTCTCTTTCCCCTGGGCACCTCCTGCCCTCTCTGGTATTCTCGGGATTCTTCTCTTCTTCCCCTGGGCACCTCCTTGCCCTCTCTGGTATTCTCGGGATTCTTCTCTTCTTCCCCTGGGCACTCCTGCCCTCTCTGGTATTCTCGGGATTCTTCTTCTTCCCCTGGGCACCTCCTGCCCTCTCTGGTATTCTCGGGATTCTTCTCTTCTTCCCCTGGGCACCTCCTGCCCTCTCTGGTATTCTCGGGATTCTTCTCTTCTTCTTCTTCTTTGGCTTTCTTGACGTGGCTGATGAGGCACAACAGAGAACAATGTGGACAGGGTGCAGCCAGGAACAGCAGCAGCGGTTGGTGCAATAGGGACACAGGTAGGAACGGTCAGGCAACACTTTAATAGGGTAGGAAGCTAGGGCAGGGTGGAACTATTTCTTCACATATGCTGCTGAGTATCAGCCAATTAACAGCACACTGCCCCTTTAAAAGAGCTGATTGGATGGGATCTGGAGAGACTCGGGCCCTGTCAATATAAGATCTCAAAGCTGATGATGTATCAGAGCAAACTGATGGAAACCTTTATATATGTTACAGGAGGAAGAAGGGAAAGGGGAGGGGACATGATGGAAACCTTTATATATGTTACAGGAGGAAGAAGGAAAGGGAGGAACATGATGGAAACCTTTTATATATGTTACAGGGGGAGAAGGGAAAGGAGGGACATGATGGAACCTTTTATATATGTTACAGGAGGAAGAAGGGAAAGGGGAGGGGACATGATGGAAACCTTTATATATGTTACAGGAGGAAGAAGGGAAAGGGAGGACATGATGGAAACCTTTATATATGTTACAGGAGGAAGAAGGGAAAGGGAGGACATGATGGAAACCTTTATATATGTTACAGGAGGAAGAAGGGAAAGGGGAGGGGACATGATGGAAACCTTTATATATGTTACAGGAGGAAGAAGGGAAAGGAGGGACATGATGGAAACCTTTATATATGTTACAGGGGGGAAGAAGGGAAAGGGAGGACATGATGGAAACCTTTATATATGTTACAGGAGGAAGAAGGGAAAGGGGAGGGGACATGATGGAAACCTTTATATATGTTACAGGAGGAAGAAGGGAAAGGGTGGACATGATGGAAACCTTTATATATATATATATATAACAGGGGGAAGAAGGAAAAGGGAGGACATGATGGAAACCTTTTATATATGTTACAGGAGGAAGAAGGGAAAGGGAGGACATGATGGAAACCTTTATATATGTTACAGGAGGAAGAAGGGAAAGGGGAGGACATGATGGAAACCTTTATATATGTTACAGGAGGAAGAAGGGAAAGGGGGGACATGATGGAAACCTTTATATATGTTACAGGAGGAAGAAGGGAAAAGGAGGACAAGAAGGGAACCTTTATATATGTTACCGGAGGAAGAAGGGAAAGGAGGACATGATGGAAACCCTTATATATGTTACAGGAGGAGAAGGAAAGGGGGGACATGATGGAACTATATATATGTTACAGGAGGAAGAAGGGAAAAGGAGGACATGATGGAAACCTTTATATATGTTACAGGAGGGAAGAAGGAAAGGGAGGACATGATGGAAACCTTCTATATGTTACAGGAGGAAGAAGGGAAAGGGAGGACATGATGGAAACCTTTTTTTATGTTACAGGAGGAAGAAGGGAAAGGGGAACATGATGGAAACCTTTATATATGTTACAGGATGAAGAAGGGAAAGGGGGGGGGCATGATGGAAACCTTTATATATGTTACAGGAGGGACATGATGGAAACCTTTTATATATGTTACAGGAGGAAGAAGGGAAAGGGGAGGGGACATGATGGAAACCTTTATATATGTTACAGGAGGAAGAAGGGAAAGGGAGGACATGATGGAAACCTTTATATATGTTACAGGAGGAAGAAGGGAAAGGGAGGACATGATGGAAACCTTTATATATGTTACAGGAGGAAGAAGGGAAAGGGAGGACATGATGGAAACCTTTATATATGTTACAGGAGGAAGAAGGGAAAGGGAGGGACATGATGGAAACCTTTATATATGTTACAGGAGGGAAGAAGGGAAAGGGAGGGTATGATGGAAACCTTTATATATGTTACAGGGGGAAGAAGGGAAAGGGAGGACATGATGGAAACCTTTATATAAGTTATGGGAGGAAGAAGGGAAAAGGAGGACATGATGGAAACCTATATATATGTTACAGCAGGAAGAAGGGAAAAGGAGGACATGATGGAAACCTTTATATATGTTACAGGAGGAAGAAGGGAAAGGGGGGACATGATGGAAACCTATATATATGTTACAGGAGGAAGAAGGGAAAGGGAGGACATGATGGAAACCTTTATAATGTTACAGGAGGAAGAAGGGAAAGGAGGACAGATGGAAACTTTATATATGTTACAGGAGGAAGAAGGGAAAGGGGGGACATGATGGAAACCTATATATATGTTACAGGCAGGAAGAAGGGAAAAGGAGGACATGATGGAAACCTTTATATATGTTACAGGATGAAGAAGGGAAAAGGGGGGGCATGATGGAAACCTTTATATATGTTACAGGAGGAAGAAGGGAAAGGAGGACATGATGGAAACCTTTATATATGTTAAGGAGGAAGAAGGGAAAGGGGGGGGCATGATGGAAACCTTTAATATGTTACAGGAGGAAGAAGGGAAAGGGGGACATGATGGAACCTTATATATGTTACAGGAAGGCAGAAGGGAAAGGAGGACATGATGGAAACCTTTATATATGTTACAGGTGGAAGAAGGGAAAGGGAGGACATGATGGAAACCCTTATATATGTTACAGGAGGAAGAAGGGAAAGGATGACATGATGGAAACCTTTTATATATGTTACAGGAGGAAGAAGGGAAAGGAGGACATGATGGAAACCTTTATATATGTTACAGGAAGGAAGAAGGGAAAGGAGGACATGATGGAAACCTTTATATATGTTACAGGAGGAAGAAGGGAAAGGGAGGACATGATGGAAACCTTTATATATGTTACAGGGGGAAGAAGGGAAAGGGAGGACATGATGGAAACCTTTATATATGTTACAGGAAGGAAGAAGGGAAAGGAGGACATGATGGAAACCTTTATATATGTTACAGGAAGGAAGAAGGGAAAGGAGGACATGATGGAAACCTTTATATATGTTACAGGGGAAGAAGGGAAAGGGAGGACATGATGGAAACCTCTATTTCCCTGACATCCCATAGCGGCACAATAACTGGGTTTATTGCCCCTGTGTACTGGGCAGGACAAAAAGGAATATTTAATAGTAGAGCCAATCAACGAAAAAGGCTCCTCCCCTCCAGAGTTAAAGACAACCCTCACCCAGTGCACCATGCGTTTTTTATTTTTTTGTCCTATTGTAAGGGCAGGTCTGGATCTCCCCTCCTCCTTCATTTGCTATACCTTTCTCTCTTTTGTTTTAGGTTGCTGAAGTCTCCTCAGGCCGAAGATTACTTGACCTTAAAGTTGCGCCTGCTGGTGTGACATTCAGGCCGCGGCAAGGTGGAACGCTGTTTGGTTCCACTTCGTCCTGCCGGGTTTGCATAATTTCCGGTGACTGGCGCATGTGCGGTTCGCGGGCGATGACGCGGGTCCGCGTCCAGACCGGAGCTAGGCCCAGAGGGCCCACCCGTGGTCGGCAGCTGGATTTTTTATTTTTTTTGCAGGTATCCGGGTCTTTGTTTTTTCCTTGCACCCTATTTAGGCGCCACTAATCCAGAGGCTGCTGTCTGTCCATTTGTGGCTGACAGTGGTCTGCATGGTTGCTTGACTCTGCTACTCTGGTTATTACTTACCTTACTTACTGCATTGGAGAGCTTCAGGTGGGTCTTCTACCCACCTTAAGAGACACCATCTACAATGCAGAGAGTATGTACCTCCACTGCACTGCACTTTAAACTGGAGCTGCAAAATTCTAAAATGTTTATTGTTATTTTAGAGACTCTCTACCTGATGACAGTGATTATACCACCTGTCTCTCCTGCCGTCCAAGAATCAGGACAAGAATGAGCCCAACAGCCAGGATGTAGTGATCTGGGTCAAGGATCTTATGCACTAAGACTACAGGAATGAAGTTTGAAATTTTATATTATTTTTACTAGAGACTTAGTACAGATGTCTCTTAGGTCTTCTATGAAGGGTATGCGTAATTCCCTTAAGGAAGAGATGGCTGCTATGATCCCTAAGAAAAGACCTAGGAGAGCTCATACTTTCTCCTTCTGTATCTATGAAGGATTATACTGGCTTGATGTAGTGTACTCTTCACCTTCCCATAAGGAGGAGGAAGAAAAGGAGGAAAATTTATCTTCAGTCCAGATAAAATTGTTAAGCTGCTTAAAGCGTAAACTCTCATTTCAGGCCATTTTTCTGAAAACATTAAATATCAACAGTACAAGTGATTTTAAGAAACTCTGTAATAGGTTTTATGTACTAAAAGAGTTTCCTTCTGTACTGAAAAAGCAATCTCCCAGCCTCCCCCCTCACTTCGGAAGCAGCAGGATTTCTGTCTCCATTATGTGGCTATGGAGAGGGGAGGGGCTGTTAGGAGTGACTGAGCACGGAGGATTTCTGCAAAGCACAACAACCTGCAGTCTTCTCTCAGAAGTTCATAGATGAGCACTGACCTTTCTGACACCTGAAATTTAAGCGTTTAGGGTGCCCAGAGAGTCTACAAACAGCTGACCTTCATGTCACCTCTTCTGCTCCCTCATCTCCCTCGGCCCCTCCCCCCTCCATAGGGATAGAATGGAGAGAGCAGAGCCAGTCTTCACTGGCTTCCCTGTAATGAAGACGTGTTTGCCTGATAATGCACAGATAATAAGTCAGGGGGGAGGCTGGGAGATTGCTTCTTGAGTACAGAAGGAGGCTTTTTTGGCTGATGAAACCTATTACAGAGTTTCTTAAAATCGCTTATACTACTGATTTCTGCAATAAAAAAAAAACAACATGACAGTTACGCTTTAAAGCTATACAGACTGATAATCCCGAGGATTATCCTGACACTCCTGGTTCTTCTAAGGGTTTTAATATTGATGTATTTCTCTGATCTTATTAAGAAGGAGTGGAGAAGCTTGATAAGGCTCCGCCCATAAGTAAAAGGTTCTGGTCTTTGTTCCCTTAAATGAGGAGCAGTCCAGGTCCTGGGTGTCTCCTCCTAAGGTAGACAGAGCTATATCTAAGCTTTCTAAAAATATTTTATGTACCCTCTGAGGATGGGTCTATCCTTAAGGACCCCCATGGACCGTAATATTAAGACCACTCTTAAAAAGATCATACTCTACTGCTGCTGGTCAGACTGCCACTGGAGTAGCAAATCATGAGGTTACAAAAACATTAAAGAAATAGTTGTCTAAAGTCCAGGATGACATAGATTCTGGGATAAATAGAGATACTATTTTAGCCTCGTTCAAGAACATAACTTTAGCGGTAGACTATTTGTTTGATTCAGCCTCTCATCTGACCAGACTTTGGGCCAGAGCTATGGCTCTATCTTCTGCATCCCGTAGGGCTCGTTGGATACGTCCTTGGTCTGGGGATAACCCCTCTAAGTAAAATGTTTGTAACTTGGAATATTCACCTGGTAAGCTGTTCGGTGCGGAACTAGATACTCTGATGGAAGAGTTATCCGATAAAAAGGATAAATTATTACCCAGTACACAGTCTTCCTTTCGGAGGAGACAAGCTATTTCTCCTCAAAGGAGCAGGCAGTATCGCTGCAGAGGATATGGAAACTATAGTAGAGGTGGACAGTCCAAGGGAGCCAAGTCCCCTAATAGAAAGGAGTTCTGACGCCATCCTAGAGGTAGGGGGTCGTTTAACGCATTTTCTCCCAGCTTGGGAAAAATTTGTGTCAGATCTGTGGGTCATAAATATAATAGAGAGGCTATGTTCTACCTCTTTACGCCCTGCCTGCAGAACGTTTTCTTGTTTCTTCCCGTCTTTCTCCCACAAAGCAGGTCATCTTGGAGGAATCCATCCTCCACTTAATCAGGATCAAAGCATTGGTGACTGTTCCCCTCGAAGGAAGAGGTTTGGGAGTCTTATCTCCGGTATTTCTGGTACCAAAATCGTCGGGGAAATGGAGATTAATAATAGACTTAAGATACCTAAACAAATTCATCACGAAGAACAAATTTAGGATGGAGACCATAAGATCAGTAAGGTCTCTTCTGAACAGAGGAGACTACATGGCATCGATGGACCTCAAGGATGCTTACCTGCATATTCCAATCTACAGACAGCACAGAAGATTCCTCAGAGTAGCAATTTATATCAAAGATCAGTTACATCACCTTCAATTCAAGGTTCTGCCATTCGGGATTACCTCTGCCCCCTTTGTTTTTACGAAGGTAGTAGCCGCTGGTAGTAGCCGCTGTCGTTGCAACACTCAGACTACAAGAGATAAATGTCATCCCTTACTTAGACGATTGGCTTCTCCTTGCTGGATCAAGCGAACGTCTACACCAGAACGTGTCCATCCTTTCCACATTGGGATGGATTGTCAATTGGGACAAGTCAGACTTAACTCCCTCATTGACAAAGAAGTTTCTGGGATTTCTCATAAATTCAGAGACCATGAAGATTTTCCTCACTCCAGAGAGGAAACACAGAATTCAAGAAGGGTGCCATTTTCTGAGAGTTCCTCGACAGGTATCTCTCAGGACTCTAATGAGGTTTCTGGGTCTTCTCTCCTCAGCAGCAGAAGCAGTACCCTGGGCCTTATGACACATGTGAGTTCTTCAGACAGAGGTCCTTCAAGTGTGGAACAGGAACCCTTCAGATTTGGACAGGAAGATCAGCCTATCCCTAAGGTCAAGAGCTAGAGCTTCTCTTCAATGGTGGTCCCAGGTAAAAGATGGTTACAACATAGAGGAACCTATTTGGGAAGCTCAAACAAAGACTCCTCAGGCTGGGGAGCACATCTCAGAGACTTAAACATTCAGGTAACATGGTCATCCTTAGAAAGAACCCTTTCTTCCAACGAAAGGGAACTAAGGGCTATTCACAAAGCCCTGCTACATTTTTCACCACAACTTCAGGGGTTAGCGGTTAAGATAAAGACGGACAACATGGCGTCTGTCTTTTACATAAACAAGCAGGGAGGCACCCGATCGAAACCTCTTCTGGCAGAAGTAGGCAAGATCCTAGATTGGGCGGAGAAGAACATACCTCGCATCATGGCTGTACATATCAGGGGAACTCTCAACGTGTTAGCTTGAGCCGGCAGATGGCCATTCCAGGGGAATGGTCATTAAACACGTCTATCTTCAGTCAGATCACCAGAAGATGGGGGCAACCAGAAATAGATCTGATGGCGACAAGAGTAAACACGAAGTTTCCAAGATTTTGTTCCCTTTACCAGGCGGACTGCCCAGAGGCCACGGATGCAATGTCAATACGGTGGAACTTCAACCTAGCTTATATCTTTCCGCCCACTGCCATGATTCCCAGAGTCCTGAAGAAGATCAGGCAGGACCAGGTCTCAGTGATTGCGGTCATACCCTTTTGGCCGAAGAGGTCATGGTTTGCCCAGCTCATAACCATGAGCAAGGGACAGTATTGGAAATTACCGACAATACACAACCTAATGTCTCAGGGCACTCACTTGTGTCAGGGTCTAGAGTCTCCACCTAACAGCTTGGAGATTGAACGGGCCATATTGAGAGAGAAGGGTTTTTCCAATAGGGTGGTGGATACTGTCTCATACGAGAAGTGATCCTACGAACAGATCTTATTCAAGAGTCAGAAGAGTGTTCCAGACTTGGTGCTCTTCCAGACAAAAGGAACATACTGATCCCTCTATTCCGGACATACTGGAATTTTTAAAGGATGGATTTGATAAAGGACTCGCACCCAGCACACTTAAAGTCCAATTGGCCACCATGTCAGTATTTTTGCAGAAGAGACTCCTTCAGAATACAGAGATAAAGAACTTTATAAGGGGTGTTTCGCGTCTACGTCCTAGAATCGCCAGACCAGTATGTCCTTGGGATCTATCTTTGGTTCTTAATGTTTTGGCCCTCCAGCCTTTCGAGCCTATAGCAGAAATTTCTCTCAAGCTTCTAACTTTGAAGATGGTCCTCCTTTTAGCTATAACATCAGCTAAAAGAATAGGAGAACTCCAGGCTCTGTCTTCTTCTGAGCCTTATACCACGTTCTTGCCAGATAGGGTACTTTTACGGTGCTTACTGATGTTTGCTTCCAAGGTACATTCTTTTTCTAACCTTAACCAGTTAATTTATATTCCTGTTCTTTCACAAGAAGCTATCGCTGAAGACCAGACTCTGGAGAAGCTGGACATAGTAAGATGCTTAAGAATGTACCTTCAACGTACTAAGGAGTTCAGAAGATCTGAAAATTTATTTATTACCTTTATGGGGAAGAATAAAGGGCAGAAGGCTTCTAAGCCTACAATATCCAGATGGATCACTGAGTGCATTAATATGTGCTACTCACTCAGAAATCTGGAACCTCCAGAATTTACAAGGGCACACTCCACTCGTTCAGTGGCCTCTTCTTGGGCCGAGAAGGCATTAATACTGCTGGATCAGGTTTGCCTGTCGGCATCTTGGTCTTCACCTAAGGCTTTCTTTAAGTATTATAGGATCAGTTCTGTCTGCTCCAGTGTTTTCCTCTTCGGTCTTACAATCTGCTGTACAAGAGACCCTCCCATAATGGGTTGTACATGCTAAATTCCCGTTATTGTGCCGCTGTGGGACGTCAGGGAAGTTAACATTCTGCATGTTAATGTGTTTTCCCTAAGTCCCATCAGCGGCACAAGCTTCCCTTCCCTATGTATATATGTATCTTGTTTTTTGATTGTTGTGTTATTTGGTCTTTATAATAAATGCATGGTGCACTGGGTGAGGGTTGTCTTTATACCCTGGAGGGGAGGAGCCTTTTTCATTGATTGGCTGTACCATTAAATATTCCTTTTTGTCCTGCCCAGTACACAGGGGCAATAAACCCCGTTATTGTGCCGCTGATTGGACTTAGGGAAAACACATTAACATGCAGAATGTTCGGGAGGATAGGGTAGGCCTGTATGCTGATGACCTGATTTATTTATGTCCCAACCCACAGTCACACTCCCTTTAGCTATTCGTATCATAGAATCCTTTGGTAACTATTCGGGCCTATGGATTAATTGGGGAAAGTCGGCGTTTATGCCCCTTAACCCGGTGGGATGGAGGGAAGAGGCCTCCGGATTGAAAGTAGTGTCCCAATTCAAATACCTAGGGATAATCATAAGCCGTGATTATTCAGAGGATCTGGCTCGCAATGTTTATCCGCTGTTGTCCTATGTCAGAGATAAATTTAGAGTTTGGGCCCCCCTCCCACTAGCAGTACCAGGACGTATAAACTTAAAATTAAGATGGTGATCTTGCCCAAATGCCTATATGTTCTCGAACATGCCTCTTCTCCAGTTCCTAAATCCTTCTTTAAGCAGCTGAAAGCCATGCTTCCCTCGTTCTTGTGGGGAAATAATCGATCTAAAGTGAGACTCTCTGTACTGCAGAGGCCCAAAGCATCTGGTGGAGTGTCTCTCCCTGACTTTTATGTGTATTATCTAGCTGCCCACCTTACCTACTTAAGAATTTGGGTTCAAGCTGGGATCCTACCTAATAGAGAGCATCATTTGGCTTATTACTTAGGCCTTAGGCACCTCTGGCCGGTACTGAAAGGTAAATCTGCTCGCAACTGGCTCCCCCTCGCAAGTTTGGTCCTCGGTAAAACGGATATACCAGTACACAGATGGAATGTTGGATATGCCAATTTGGTATGACCCTTCTTTGACCCATTTGGGTCCTAATCTAGACCCGACATTCTGGATAGAGCATGGGGTTGGCTTTTTAACTGATGTCTATGCAGATGGGGGGTTCGCACTTTTCAACAGCTACAGGAAAAATATGACCTTCTAGACAGTGTTTTTATAAGTACCTACAGCTTTGTCACGCTGTTACTGCACAGTTTGATATCCCTAAACGCCCCATGTCTAAGTACCCTTTAATAGGTATCTTTAAGTCTCAAGGCCCTCGTGGAATAATTTCTACTCTTTATACGTATTTATTGGATGCGGTAATAAAAGCTGCCCCACTCCCTGTGCTGGATAAGTGGAAAGCATGGATCCCATCCTTGTCGGATGATGACTGTAAGGAGGCGTTGTCCTCCCATCTGTGTGTGTCGCCTGCGATCAATAATAAATTGACGCAACTTTTTATTTTCCATCAGTGTTATTTAACACCGGTTCGGCTACATAGGATGGGAAGACATCCTTCACCAGAGTGCCATAGATGTCACCACCCCCACTCTGACTTTAGGCACATGGTTTGGGACTGCCCATTCATACGGTCTTTCTGGAAGGATGTGATTAAGCTACTTAGTAGTGTTATGCAGCGCCCAATTGCGTTAGAGCCCAAAGGATGCTTGCTTGGTATCCTGGATGATGATATATGGACTCATCATCAGCTGATCTGTCTAAAAGAAGCACTGTTCATGGCTAGGAAGGCTATTGCACTCAAGTGGATGGACCCTAGATCTCCCACGTTATCCGAATGGGTAACTTTGGTAAATACTGTTGTGTCCTATGAGAATTTAGTATTTAAACACAGAGGGTGCCCTGCCAAGCTCCATAAGGTATGGGGAATGTGGTGTAAACACTCGGCTACTAATAATTCCACGATCGGATTTACACGTCTTAGGGATACCTTGTCTGCCTCTAATTCTTAGCCTTATGTATATTTAGGATATTTACTTTAACTTTTTTATCTTCTATGTACTGATGAGATTTTCTTATTTCAACAGTGAGTTGCAGTGTTCTTTAGCTCATCCTTTAAGTGTTTTGGGTATGTACTGACCTTGCCTTATGTTGATGTTTCTGTAGTATGCTTTTTGCCTCGTAACTAGAATTGGACGCATAACAAGGACTATACTTTTGTGGAACCTTTTGTATGTATGTCTTCCTGTATGCGAACACATGTCCTGTATGTATTTATTTGGGTGGTATGGGAGGTTCATTGACGACCTCCTCCTGGTGTGGCAGGGCACAGAAACACAGGCACAAGATTTTTTGCGTTATATTAATGCCAATACATTAAATCTCAGATTCACCTTTGAATATAAATTGGAGTGTATTTCTTTCCTGGATCTTACACTTAGTCTGGTAGATGGCACCATTCACACCAGCCTGTATTGTAAACCTAGCTCAGGTAATGGTCTACTACATGCAAGGAGCAGTCACCCCCCACATGTGACACGTAACCTCCCCATAGGGGAATTCATAAGGACACGCCGTAATTGTTCAAATATAGAGAGCTATAATAAAGGAATACAGGATCTGACAGCCAGGTTGAAAGCTAGAGGATACAGAAATGAAGTAATTGAACGTGCCAGGAAGATAGCGGAAAAACAGGATAGATCGTTCCATCTGAGAGACAGAACCCATAGTGATGAAATGGTTAATGTGGATGGGGTATATAATAATAACAGTAAAAAGGAATTTCCCCTCACTTTTTCCACCATGTATAGTCCTCAATATAATGACATTTGTAACATCATACAGAAGTACCTACCTATGCTCTATCAGGACCACAAGTGCGAACAAATACTCACCCCAGGAGTGAGGTGCGTAGCCCGGAGGGGTAAGACTATAGGAAATCTGCTGTCTCCTGGTGTTCTGACCCCGGAGAGTAAACTCAATAGTGAACACAACTGGCTCTCTACTACAGGTTTTTTCAGGTGCGCACAGCCACGATGCGGCATGTGTGCGACAATCCAGCTGTTACATCGTACAGCACGGGGATCAGACACATAATACAATCATTTTTGAATTGTTCCACTACTCATACGGTTTATGTTGCCCAATGTACAGAATGCAGCTTACACTATATAGGCTCCAGCATTAGAAAACTAAAAATCCGTATAAGCGAACATATAGGGGATATAAGAAAAGGTAGCTCTGACAATCCACGGAGCTCCGTATCAGGTTTTTCCAAACATTTCATCGAGTGCCACAATGGTAGTGTAGCAACCTTACAGGTTAGCGCTCTGGAAAGAGTAAATAAACCAAACAGAGGGGGAGATTGGGAAAGCCTGCTGAGAAAACGAGAAGCTTTTGGATTTTAAAGTTTAATTCATGATTTCAAATGGTTTAAACTACAGAAATGATTTGTTTTATATTTATGATCCAGTTCACGTTTTCTTTAGATAGACAGGTCATGTGGTTTGTGTTGAACAGGTGTTACCCACGGCTGTGGGAGTTCCGTCCAAAGGGGCGTCACATCACGCATAAGGTATTTATTCTTGTGTGTAACTAAGTTTACTTAGCCATGATTAAGAGGTGTTTACCTTGCAACGCGTCGGCGTGTTTTCAACTATTGGATTTTAGATGATGATGTCAAAATAAAGCTTGGATAATTTTTTAAGAAGCTGGAGACCGAAATTTCTGTTTTTTCATGTATTTACGATGCCTGATACTTTTAATAAACGAGTTTAAAAAAAAAAATATATATATATGCAGAATGTTAACATATGTTACAGGACGGAAGAAGGGAAAGGAGGGACATGATGGAAACCTTTATATATGTTACAGGAGGAAGAAGGGAAAGGAGGGACATGATGGAAACCTTTATATATGTTACAGGAGGAAGAAGGGAAAGGGGGACATGATGGAAACCTTATATATGTTACAGGAGGAAGAAGGGAAAGGAGGGACATGATGGAAACCTTTATATATGTTACAGGAGGAAGAAGGGAAAGGAGGGACATGATGGAAACCTTTATATATGTTACGGGAGGAAGAAGGGAAAGGGGGGACATGATGGAAACCTTTATATATGTTACGGGAGGAAGAAGGGAAAGGGGGGACATGATGGAAACCTTTATATATGTTACAGGACGAAGAAGGGAAAGGAGGGACATGATGGAAACCTTTATATATGTTACAGGAGGAAGAAGGGAAAGGAGGGACATGATGGAAACCTTTATATATGTTACAGGAGGAAGAAGGGAAAGGAGGACATGATGGAAACCTTTATATATGATAGGACATGATGGAAACCTTTATATATGTTACAGGAGGAAGAAGGGAAAGGAGGGACATGATGGAAACCTTTATATATTTACAGGAGGAAGAAGGGAAAGGGGGGACATGATGGAAACCTTTATATATGTTACAGGGAGGGACATGATGGAAACCTTTATATATGTTACAGGGAGAAGAAGGGAAAGGGAGGAGATGATGGTGATATAGGAGTAAAGAAGGGAAGTGATTTTATTATAAAATTGACCACAAAAACCAGTTGGCATAATGTGCGGTTACTTGGGGGAAAGATCAGAAACAACACAAAATATTACAGTACTGAATGAGTAGTAGATGCAGGGAACATAGTCCTGTAGGAAGGAGAACATGAGAGAGGAACAAGTCGTCTCATCAGCACAGAAAACGAAAGATGTAAAATGTGCCCAGGTCACAGCAACGGGCGGGCGGCAGGCAACGGGCGGTGTCCCATAGTGACTACTACATTGTGTAGGATAAATGTGCTCTCTGGGAGGCCCGGCAGCCAGGCTCACCTATCATCAGACGCCTTCCAGCTTCTCCAGGATCTTCCTAGATGACGGCTCTTTGGTAACGCAGGATGGGGGGGATGGAACTGTATTCCGTGTTCAAATGGTGTAACCAATCTATCTTCAGAACCATCACATGGCACACCGTTTGTATACAAAAAGTCCACGCAAGTCCGGAAATGTTCAAGTCACATGGTGTGCAGATGACTTCCTTTACGGGGCAGGCCATATAACTACCTGTGCGAATGCGTATAGACGTCTATCGAGTTGCCAGGCGCCATCTTGGAGTATGGAAAGGAACTCTCCATTGCCCAAAACTCTGTTCTGATCATATGGTCTGTCTTGCGCACATGATGAATTGAGGTTACCGGGCGCCATCTTGGAGTGGGGAAACCACTCTTCATCGCCCACAAACCAAAAAAATGTATAATAATAAAAGTCCGAGAGGGGTTTCAAAATCATGGCCACCAACAATTTAGAGAAGACCACTGGTGTTAACACGTCCAAGAGTCTCACTGTTCCCAATTCTGCTATGGTGATATCTTTCACACTTGTAGGTGCAGCTTGACCGGGACTGTGTTACCTTCTTATGCTCAAGTGCATACCAGTGGCAACTCCTAGTGGACGGACTCGTCCTCCTCTCAGTCAGTAAGTATAGTATAAAGGCCGATCCCCAGAAAAATTAAGTAGAATAGATAAATGCAGGCTGGATGGGTCAGGTGAGTGTGAATCCTCATTCCATCTACAAAAAACAAAGAAGAAAAAATGTTACTCGAAGTACTACGAATGGAGTCCAAAAGGTGCAGAATTAATGATACATAGAACAGATATAATACATGGTACTTGTTCCTTTTACAATGACGAGGGTTGCTCTATAATTATAGGAATGCTTTTAGAGAAAAATCCACATTCAAACCATGTGGTTTGTAGGGCATTCAAACGGGTGATCCATTAGGCTTCCCTACATTTTAATATTTTTGTCTATTACCACCCCTACGGGGTACTGGTATATGGTCTAAAATCATTAAAGGAGAAGTCCGGCCCAAACTATTTTTTAATATGTTATTTACGGAAAGTTAACAAATTTCTAATGTACATAATTATGGGAAATGCACATATAGGGCTATTTCCTTAATTTAGTAGATCAGGGAGACTTCAGATTCTCTAAAAAGAGATGACTTCACGAACCGGGGTGTAATTACAATGGATCGCCTGCAGGGCGCACTATATATAGAAGTCAATGAGTACCTTTGACTTCTATATATAATGCGCCCCTGCTGGACTCCATTGTATTACAATGGATGTGTATGTACATGTAATACAGTATACAGTGTTTTTGATTGAATACATTTAGGAATACTTTGGGGAGCAAGTGTCCTTGCTCCCCAAAGTATTCCATAAAAAGTAATCAATCAGTACTAACAGTAAGCACGCCGCCACTGAACGCCCGCCGAACCGCCGCTCTGGACTACGCTCAACTACTACTCTCATCAGAGAGAGTAGTACTGGGTTCTAATCGCCGCTGATGCTGCTGCTGATGGGCGCAGGGGTAGCCGCTCATCACTCTGCAGCAGCTATCACCCCCTCCCGCTCCCCCATCGTCCTCTGCCAAACTTTACTCTATGTGATCCCGGAATCCCCGCCGGCGCTCCTCTCTCCGATCACACATGCCGGCTCCCGGTGCTTCCTGGTGTCCCCGGCCGGCATGCGTGATCGAGAGCGGCGCCGGCGGGGTTCAGCGATCACAAAGAGTAAAGTTTGGCCTGAGGATGAGGGGGAGCGAGGGGGATATACGCAGAGTGTGAGTGCGGCTCCCCCTGCGCCCATCTCGGCGGCAATCGTCTATAGAACCCAGCAACTACCTCTCTGATGAGAATAGTAGTTGAGCGTAGTCCCAGAGCGGCGGTTCGTCGGGCGTTCAGTGGCGCGGCGGCGTGCTTACTGTTATGTATTGATTGATTACATTTATGGAATATTTTGGGAGCAGGACACTACTCCCCAAAGTATTCCATAAATTTATTCAATCAACACTGTATACTGTATTACATGTACATCCACATCCATTGTAATTACAATGGAGTGTCCAGCAGGGGCGCACTATATTCAAGGTACTCATTGACTTCTATATATAGTGCGCCCTGCAGGCGATCCCTTGTAATTACACCCCCGGTTCGTGACGTCCTCTCTGTTAGAGATCTGAGTCTCCCTGCTCTACTAAATAAGGGAATAGCCCTATATGTGCAGTTCCCATATTAATGTACATTAGAATTTGTCTAACTTTCGTAAGTAATAACATATTAAAAATAGTTTTGGCGGAGTGTCCTTTTAAACATAGTTGTTGTAGTGTATGGCCTGCTTCCAGAAAATGTCTCCTCGCCACAGGAAGATCCATGCGCTCTTTGCGTATTGACGATTTATGGTTATTAACCTTATACGACATTTAGTCTGTCTCACATATACATATATATATATATATATATATATATATATATAATATATATGGACAGGGCACTGTAGGGCATAGGTTACATGGTCCGTTTTGGCATGCAAGTCTTATGGTACCTGAGTTTGTACCTACGATTGGTGTTCGGATGGACAAAACATCACCTTTAATCATGATATTGCAGCTCTCACACCCTAAGCATGGGTACTGCCTGGTTTTAAGGTGGATGATAAGTCCAATGTATTCCTCTGGCCAATCAGCACGCTACTAGTTTATCCTTAAGACTCGTTGCTCTTCTATAAGAGAAGAGGGGAGGAGATCTCAAAATTATTACTCATAATGGAAATTGCTCTTATTCCCCAGTGTTTCCCGGACAATTTGCTATATTTTGGCTCTGTTCATTAAATGTAGAAATAAAAGGGATATGGTCCATTTCAGTTTTTTCCTAGCTTCCATCCTTTGTCCCTCCTGCTTACTTGCATAATATTTTTTTGACAAGTTTTTTTTAGGGTACCCTCTTCTGACAAACCGGTCACCCATTTCTTCCATCTAGAGTCAGTTCTCGTTGTTTCATCCACGGTCCTACCTACTCTCAATAGCTGGCTTCTGGGCAAGGACTCACTCATTCTCCTTGGGTGCAAACTGTTATTTTTATCGGTGGTTTCAAATAGATATCAGTCGCCAGGGCCGCCATCCTTGATATAAACCATGTATCTAGAAACTGCACACCAGTGTTTAGAACTAGTCATGGTAAATTTAATGTCGGTATCAATGTCGTTCATGAATTCAACGAACTACCTCCCTAGCTCCATCCTGTGTTGCCAGTCCCAATCAAAAAAATGTCATCTATGTATCGCCACCAGCCAAGCAACTTGCTCTGGTGGTGGGACACATAGATATGGTCTCCTCCAGGTCGGCCATGATTATTGGCATAGGTCAGGATGCCATATTTGACCCCATGCTGTACCTTTCACTTGGTATAAAAAAAAAACCTGTCTGAAACACCAGTTACAGTCAATAGTATCTCCAGTAAACTAGTCACAAACTCCTGCCGCCTCACTTGTGTAGTCCAGATGCGTAACACTTTCTTTCACACTCTGCAGAGTCCCCTCTCTGGTCATGCAAGTGTCAAACTGGTCACGTGAAAGGTGCTAGGATACTGTCCTGATGGACTAGTTAATCTGTCTCATTTGGTCCAGGAAGTCAGCCGTTCTCTATGCAGTACCTGGTGTCACTGCATACTGTCTCCATACTTATCCACAAAGATGCTGCTGGGCTGAATATTGAATCACAGCCAACACTATAGGTTTCCCAGGCGGATCCACTAGGACTTGTGGATCTTGGCAGACTACAGTGTCGGGGTGATGGGTAATCAGTGCCAGAAGAAAAATCATGTGCCCTGTCATCAATATGTCCCATTCCAAAGCTAGGACAGTAACTTCAACCTCCGAAGAAGTATTTTTCTAGGGTCACTAGCGACCTCTCTAGTCTAAATTCACATATTACCTCTCAAAATCCATTACATATTTATCTTTGTCCCCCAGGATAACCACCGCTACTCCCCCCGTATTGCGGGTTTAATTACGATGTAGCATTACAGATAAATTGTGTATGCCTCCATTTGTTTTTTGAAAAAATTAGACCTCCCTCTACATTTCACCCTATAATTAGATTTAAGTGTTTCCATAAGCACGTTTCACCATGGTAGCACCCATCATTCACTGCATCAGAAGAATTGGGGGACAAATCACTCTTGTTAGATACAACCCCACCTCTTTTTAACCCCTATTCTTTGTTTTTTTTTGTAGATGAATGAGATCACTCACCTGACCATCCAGCCTGTATTTATCTATTCTAACTAATTTTTCTGGAGCCTTTATACTATACTTTACTGCTGAGAGGGGAGGACGATCCGTCACTAGGAGTTGCCACTGGTATGCCCTTGAGCTCAAGAAGTAACACATCCGCGTCAAGCGCACTAACAGTGTGAAAGAGATCACCATTAGCGAATTGTTGAACAGTTGAGACTCTTGGGACGTGTAACACCAGTGGGTCTTCTCTAATTGTTGGTGCCAGATTTTTGAAACCTCTTTGGACTATCTTGTATTTTTTATACTTTTTTTTGGTTTGTGGGCGATTAGATTGTTGTTTCCCCACTCCAATAGGCGCCCGAACCCTCATTCATCTATGTGCGCAAGACAGACCATATGATCGGAACAGATTTGGGCAACGAGAGTTTCCTTGTCCATACTCCAAGATGGCGCCTGGCAACTCGATAGACGTCTAACGCATGCGCACAGGGAGTTTATGGCCTTCCCGTAAGGAATCATCTGCACACCATGTGACTGGACCATTTCCGGACTTGCGCTGACTGTGTTGTATAAAACGGTGTGGGTCTGTGACTGTTTGAAGATAGATTGGCTCAAACAGATGGGCTGGTGAGTGAACGTCCTCTTCCTCTTACCCCTTATCGGGGCTTGTTATGACGAAAATCAGACTTTTCTGGCACAGATGTACTAAGCTAACCAACATGTAGTCGGTCTTATACACTTTTGTATATTTATATATGAATTCACACTATTCTGATGTCGCGATGAGCTGCTTCACACCTTGTTTACATAGTATATTTTTTGATGTCACTAATTGGGAGCTGGCCGGCGGGCGGGCTTCCGTATAAATGTCCGTATAAATGTCACTCATTTACCACTTGGTAACTGCGTGAGAAAGACTGTATATAGAGTTGAAAACGTTGCCACACGTGTTGGGGAATAAATACACCTTCACTTTATCCTGGAGTGCCGTCTCTTCTGTATCTTTACTTATACTGATGGTACCTGGGGTTGGTTCCTGGAGTCGTGCACCCTCGAGCTGGAAGCTTATCGACTGACGTCACACAGTGCCGTTCTAACTCCTTTATCATATATTAGCTGGCTGTG